>NC_064930.1:120941153-121117293 GCF_023897955.1 Schistocerca gregaria | reverse complement strand
ACACTAGATCGCGTGTTAGACGATAAGTACAACCGTTTCAGAGAGAAGAGCGGCCAATGCGACGATCTGGCTTTAAGTCGATTCGATAACAAATGACGAAAACGGACGAATTTCTCAGGTTTTTACTACATATGAACACGTTTCACATTCTCCCATGCAACTCGGCTGCTAGTCCTCCTTTCATGCAGAATCTTATGGTCCTAGCTCATGTCCAAGGCACCAAAGCCAGCTAAATAGTCAATAATCGATACCTAAAACTTGAGTTGTACTACTTCTTACTGGCTATTACATCAACTTAGAAGCTTCATCTGTGTTCGACAATGGTGCTTTTAGTGTCTCCACATACCACAGCACGCGACATAGCTTTGCAGACGATAAGTACAATCGTTTCAGAGAGAAGAGCGGCCAATGTGACGATCTGGCTTTAGGTCGATTCGATAACAAATGACGAAAACGGCCGGATTTCTCAGGTTTTTACTACATATGAACACTTTTCACATTCTCCCTTGCTACTCGGCTGCTAGTCCTCCTTTCATGCAGAGTCTTAAGGTCCTAGCTCACGTCCAATGCACCAAGGCCAGCTAAAAAGTCAATAATCGATACCTGAAACTTGAATTGTACTACTTCTTACTGGCTATTACATCAACTTACAAGCATCATCTGTGTTCTACTATGGTGCTTTTAGAGTCTCCACATACCGCAACACGCGACTTAGCTTTGCAGACGATATGTACAACCGATTCAGAGAGAAGAGCGGCCAATGTGAAGATCTGGCTTTAAGTCGATTGCATACCAAATGACGAATACACACGCATTTCTCAGGTTTTTACTACATATGAACACTTTTCACAATCTCGCGTGCAATTCGGCTGCTAGTCCTCCTTTCAAGCAGAATCTTAAGGTCCTAGCTCATGTCGAAGGCACCAAAGCCTGCTAAAAAGTCAATAATCGATACCTAAAACTGGTATTGTACTAATTCTTACTGGCTATTTCATCATCTTAGAAGCTTCATCTGTGTCCTACTATGGTGCTTATAGTGTCTCCGCATACCGCAGCACGCGACATAGCTTTCAGACGATAAGTACAACCGTTTCAGAGAGGAGAGCGGCCATTGTGACGATCTGGCTTTAAGCGATTCGATAACAAATGACGAAAACGGACGGATTTGTCAGGATTTTACTACATATGAACACTTTTCACATTCTCCCCGTGCAACTCGGCTGCTAGTCCTCCTTTCATGCAGAATCTTATGGTCCTAGCACATGTCCATGGCACCAAAGCCAGCTAAAAAGTCAATAATCGATACCTAGAACTTGAGTTGTACTACTTCTTACTGGCTATTACATCAACTTACAAGCATCATCTGTGTTCTACTATGGTGCTTTTAGAGTCTCCACATACCGCAAACACGCGACATAGCTTTGCAGACGATATGTACAACCGTTTCAGAGAGAAGAGCGGCCAATGTGACGACCTGGCTTTAAGTCGATTCGATAAGAAATGACGAAAACGGACGGATTTCGCAGGTTTTTACTACATATGAACACTTTTCACATCCTCCCGTGTAACTCGGCTGCTAGTCCTCCTTTTATGCAGAATCTTAAGGTCCTACCTCATGTCCAAGGCACCAAAGCCTGCTAAAAAGTTAATAATCGATACTTAAAACTGGTGTTGTACTAATTCTTACTGGCTATTTCAACATCTTAGAAGCTTCATCTGTGTCCTACTATGGTGCTTTTAGTGTCTCCGCATACCGCAGCACGCGACATAGCTTTGCAGACGATAAGTACAACCGTTTCAGAGAGAAGAGCGGCCAATGTGACGACCTAGCTTTAAGTCGATTCGATAACAAATGACGAAAACGGACGGATTTCTCAGGTTTTTACTACATATGAACACTTTTCACATTCTCCCGTGCAACTCGGCTGCTAGTCGTCCTTTCATGCAGAATCTTATGGTCCTAGCTATGTCCAAGGCACCAAAGCCAGCTAAAAAGTCAATAATCGATACCTAAAACTTGAGTTGTACTACTTCTTACTAGCTATTACATCACTTAGAAGCTTCATCAGTGTTCTACTATGGTGCTTTTAGTGTCTCCACATACCGCAGCACGCGACATAGCTTTGCAGACGATAAGTACAACCGTTTCAGAGAGAAGAGCGGCCAACGTGACGATCCGGCTTTAAGTCGATTCGATAACAAATGACGAAAATGGGCTGATTTCTCCGGTTTTTACTACATATGATCACTTTTCACATCCTCCCGTGCAACTCCGCTGCTAGTCCTCCTTTCATGCAGAATCTTAAGGTCCTAGCTCATGTCCAAGGCACCAAAGCCAACTAAAAAGTCAATAATCGATACTTAAAACTAGAATTGTACTACATCTTACTGGCTATTTCATCTACTTAGAAGTTTCATCTATGTCCCTACTATGGTGCTTTTAGTGTCTCCGCATACCGCAGCACGCGACATAGCTTTGCAGACGATAAGTACAACCGTTTCAGAGAGAAGAGCGGCCAATGTGACGACCTAGCTTTAAGTCGATTCGATAACTAATGACGAAAACGGACGGATTTCTCAGGTTTTTACTACATATGAACAGTTTTCACATTCTCCCATGCAACTCGGCTGCTAGGCCTCCTTTCATGCAGAATCTTAAGGGCATAGCTCATGTCCAAGGCACCAAAGCCAGCTAAAAAGTAAATAATCGATACTTAAACTTGAATTGTACTACTTCTTACTGGCTATTACATCAACTTACAAGCATCATCTGTGTTCTACTATGGTGCTTTTAGAGTCTCCACATACCGCAAACACGCGACATAGCTTTGCAGACGATATGTACAACCGTTTCAGAGAGAAGAGCGGCCAATGTGACGACCTGGCTTTAAGTCGATTCGATAAGAAATGACGAAAACGGACGGATTTCGCAGGTTTTTACTACATATGAACACTTTTCACATCCTCCCGTGTAACTCGGCTGCTAGTCCTCCTTTTATGCAGAATCTTAAGGTCCTACCTCATGTCCAAGGCACCAAAGCCTGCTAAAAAGTTAATAATCGATACTTAAAACTGGTGTTGTACTAATTCTTACTGGCTATTTCAACATCTTAGAAGCTTCATCTGTGTCCTACTATGGTGCTTTTAGTGTCTCCGCATACCGCAGCACGCGACATAGCTTTGCAGACGATAAGTACAACCGTTTCAGAGAGAAGAGCGGCCAATGTGACGACCTAGCTTTAAGTCGATTCGATAACAAATGACGAAAACGGACGGATTTCTCAGGTTTTTACTACATATGAACACTTTTCACATTCTCCCGTGCAACTCGGCTGCTAGTCGTCCTTTCATGCAGAATCTTATGGTCCTAGCTATGTCCAAGGCACCAAAGCCAGCTAAAAAGTCAATAATCGATACCTAAAACTTGAGTTGTACTACTTCTTACTAGCTATTACATCAACTTAGAAGCTTCATCAGTGTTCTACTATGGTGCTTTTAGTGTCTCCACATACCGCAGCACGCGACATAGCTTTGCAGACGATAAGTACAACCGTTTCAGAGAGAAGAGCGGCCAACGTGACGATCCGGCTTTAAGTCGATTCGATAACAAATGACGAAAATGGGCTGATTTCTCCGGTTTTTACTACATATGATCACTTTTCACATCCTCCCGTGCAACTCCGCTGCTAGTCCTCCTTTCATGCAGAATCTTAAGGTCCTAGCTCATGTCCAAGGCACCAAAGCCAACTAAAAAGTCAATAATCGATACTTAAAACTAGAATTGTACTACATCTTACTGGCTATTTCATCATCTTGGAAGTTTCATCTGTGTCCTACTATGGTGCTTTTAGTGTCTCCGCATACCGCAGCACGCGACATGGCTTTGCAGACGATAAGAACAACCGTTTCAGAGAGAAGAGCGGCCAATGTGACGATCCGGCTTTAAGTCGATTCGATAACAAATGACGAAAATGGGCGGATATCTCAGGTTTTTACTACATATGAACACTTTTCACATTCTCCCGTGCAACTCGGCTGCTAGTCCTCCTTTCATGCAGAATCTTATGGTCCTAGCTATGTCCCAGGCACCAAAGCCAATTAAAAAGTCAATTATCGATACCTAGAACTTGAATTGTACTTCTTCTTACTGGCTATTACATCAACTTAGAAGCTTCATCTGTGTTCTACTATGGTGATTTTAGTGTCTCCGCATATCGCAGCACGCGACATAGCTTTGCAGAAGATTTGTACAACCGTTTCAGAGAGAAGAGCGGCCAATGTGACGACCTGGCTTTAAGTCGATTCCATAACAAATCACGAAAACGGACGGATTTCTCAGGTTTTTACTACATATGAACACTTTTCACATTATCCCATGCAATTCGGCTGCTAGTCCTATTTTCATGCAGAATCTTAAGGTCCTAGCTCATGTCTAAGGCACCTAAGCCAGCTAAAAATTCTATAATCGATACCTAAACTTGAATTGTACTACTTCTTACTATTTATTACATCAACTTAGAAGCTTCATCTATGTTCTACTATGGTGCTTCTAGAGTCTCCACATACCGCAGCACACAACATAGCTTTGCAGACGATAAGTACAACCGTTTGAGAGAGAAGAGCGGCCAATGTGACGATCTGTCCTTAAGTCGATTCCATAACAAATGACGAATACGGACGGATTTCTCAGGTTTTTACTACATATGAACACTTTTCACAATCTTCCGTGCAATTCGGCTGCTAGTCCTCCTTTCATGCAGAATCTTAAGGTCCTAGCTCATGTAAAAGGCAAAAAAGCCAGCTAAAAATTCAATAATCGATACCTAAAACTTGTGTTGTACTACTTCTTACTGGCTATTGCATCAACTTAGAAGCTTCATCTGTGTTCTACTATGGTGCTTTTAGAGGCTTCACATACCGCAGCATGCGACATAGTTTTGCAGACGATAAGTACAACCGCTTCAGAGAGAAGAGCGGCCAATGTGACGATCTGGCTTTAAGTCGATTCGATAACAAATGACGAAAACGGACGGATTTCACAGGTTTTTACTACATATGAACACTTTTCACATTCTCCCGTGCAACTCGGCTGCTAGTCCTCCATTGATGCAGAATCTTAAGGTCCTAGCTCATGTCCAAGGCATCAAAGCCAGCTAAAATGTCAATAATCGATATCTAAAATTTCAATTGTACTACTTCTTACTAGCTATTACATCAACTTAGAAGCTTCATCTGTGTTCTACTATGGTGCTTTTAGTGTCTCCGCATACCGCAGCACGCGACATAGCTTTGCAGACGATATGTACAACCGTTTCAGAGAGAGGAGCGGCCGATGTGACGTTCTGGCTTTACGTCAATTCCATAACAAATGACGAAAACGGACGGATTTCTGAGGTTTTTACTACATATGAACACTTTTCACAATCTCCCGTGCAATTAATCTGCTAGTCCTCCTTTCATGCAGAATCTTAAGGTCCTAGCTCATGTAAAAGGCACCAAAGCCAGCTAAAAGTCAATAATCGATGCCTAAAACTTGAAATGTACTACTTCTTACTGGCTATTACATCAATTTAGAAGCTTCATCTGTGTTCCACTATGGTGCTTTTTGTGTCTCCGCATACCGCAGCACGCGACATAGCTTTGCAGACGATAAGTACAACCGTTTCAGAGAGAAGAGCGGCCAATGTGACGATCTGGCTTTAAGTCGATACGATAACAAATGATGAAAACGGACGGATTTCTCAGGTTTTTACTACATATGAACACTTTTCACATTCTCCCGTTTAACTCGGCTGCTAGTCCTCCTTTCATGCAGAATCTTAAGGTCCTAGCTCATGTCCACGGCACCAAAGCCAGCTAAAATGTCAATAATCGATACCTAAAACTGGTATTGTATTAATTCTTACTGGCTATTACATCATCTTAGAAGCTTCATCTGTGTTCTACTATGGTGCTTTTAGTGTCCCCACATACCGCAGCACGCGACATAGCTTTCAGACGATAAGTACAACCGTTTCTGAGAGAAGAGCGGCCAATGTGACGACCTGGCTTTAAGTCGATTCGATAACAAATGACGAAAACGGACGGGTTTCTCAGGTTTTTACTACATATGAACACTTTTCACATTCTTCCGTGCAATTCGGCTGCTAGTCCCCCTTTCATGCAGAATCTTAAGGTCCTAGCTCACATCCAAGGCACCAAAGCCAGCTAAAAAGTCAATAATCGATACCTAAAACTTGAAATGTACTACTTCTTACTGGCTATTACATCAATTTAGAAGCTTCATCTGTGTTCCACTATGGTGCTTTTTGTGTCTCCGCATACCGCAGCACGCGACATAGCTTTGCAGACGATAAGTACAACCGTTTCAGAGAGAAGAGCGGCCAATGTGACGATCTTGCTTTAAGTCGATACGATAACAAATGATGAAAACGGATGGATTTCTCAGGTTTTTACTACATATGAACACTTTTCACATTCTCCCGTTTAACTCGGCTGCTAGTCCTCCTTTCATGCAGAATCTTAAGGTCCTAGCTCATGTCCAAGGCACCAAAGCCAGCTAAATAGTCAATAATCGATACCTATAACTTGAATTGTACTACTTCTTACTGGTTATTACATCAACTTAGAAGCTTCATCTGTGTTCTACTATGGTGGTTTTTGTGTCTCCGCATACCGCAGAGCGCGACATAGTTTTGCAGACGATAAGTACAACCGTTTCAGAGAGAAGAGCGGCCAAAGTGACGATCTGGCTTTAAGTCGATTCGAAAACAAATTGACGAAAACGGACGAATTTCTAAGGTTTTTACTACATATGAACACTTTTCACATTCTCCCGTGCAACTCGGCTGCTAGTCCTCCTTTCATGCAGAATCTTAAGGTTCTAGCTCACGTCCAAGGCACCAAAGCCAGCTAAAAAGTCAATAATCGATACCTAAAACTTGAATTATACTAATTCTTACTGGCTATTACATCATCTTAGAAGCTTCATCTGTGTTCTACTATGGTGCTTTTAGTGTCCCCACATACCGCAGCACGCGACATAGCTTTCAGACGATAAGTACAACCGTTTCTGAGAGAAGAGCGGCCAATGTGACGACCTGGCTTTAAGTCGTTTCGATAACAAATGACGAAAACGGACGGGTTTCTCAGGTTTTTACTACATATGAACACTTTTCACATTCTCCCGTGCAACTCGGCTGCTAGTCCCCCTTTCATGCAGAATCTTAAGGTCCTAGCTCACATCCAAGGCACCAAAGCCAGCTAAAAAGTCAATTATCGATACCTAAAACTTGAAATGTACTACTTCTTACTGGCTATTACATCAATTTAGAAGCTTCATCTGTGTTCCACTATGGTGCATTTTGTGTCTCCGCATACCGCAGCACGCGACATAGCTTTGCAGACGATAAGTACAACCGTTTCAGAGAGAAGAGCGGCCAATGTGACGATCTGGCTTTAAGTCGATACGATAACAAATGAGGAAAACGGATGGATTTCTCAGGTTTTTACTACATATGAACACTTTTCACATTCTCCCGTGCAAATCGGCTGCTAGTCCTCCTTTCATGCAGAATCTTAAGGTCCTAGCTCATTTCCAAGGCACCAAAGCCAGCTAAAAAGTCAATAATCGATACCTAAAACTTGAATTGTACAACTTCTTACTGGCTATTACACAACTTAGAAGCTTCATCTGTGTTCCACTATGGTGACTTTAGTGTCTCCGCATAACGCAGCACGCGGCATAGCTTTGCAGACGATAAGTACAACCGTTTCAGAGAGAAGAGCGGCCATTGTGACGATCTGGCTTTAAGTCGATTCGATAACAAATGACGAAAACGGACGTATTTCTCAGATTTTTACTACATATGAACACCTTTCACATTCTTTCGTGCAACTCGGCTGCTAGTCATCCTTTCATGCAGAATCTTAAGGTCCTAGCTCATGTCCAAGGCACCAAAGCCAGCTAAAATGTCAATAATCGATACCTAAAACTTGAATTGTACTACTTCTTACTGGCTATTACATCAACTTAGAAGCTTCATCTGTGTTCTACTATGGTGCTTTTAGTGTCTCCGCATACCGCAGCACGCGACATAGCTTTGCAGACGATAAGTACAACCGTTTCAGAGAGAAGAGTGGCCAATGTGACGATCTGGCCTTAAGTCGATTCGATAACAAATGACGAAAACGGACGGATTTCTCAGGTTTTTACTACATATGAACACTTCTCACTTTCTCCCGTACAACTCGCCTGCTAGTCATCCTGTCATGCAGAATCTTAAGGTCACAGCTCATGTCCAAGGCACAAAAGCCAGCTAAAAAGTAAATAATCAGAACCTAAAACTTGAATTGTACTACTTCTTACTGGCTATTACATCAACTCAGAAGCTTCATCTGTGTTTTACTATGGTGCTTTTAGTGTCTCCGCATAACGCAGCACGCGACATAGCTTTGCAGACGATAAGTACAACCGTTTCAGAGAGAAGAGCGGCAATGTGACGATCTGGCTTTAAGTCGATTCCATAACAAATGACGAAAACGGACGGATTTCTCAGGTTTTTACTACATATGAACACTTTTCACATTCTCCCGTGCAACTCGGCTGCTAGTCCTCCTTTCATGCAGAATCTTAAGGTTCTAGCTCACGTCCAAGGCACCAAAGCCAGCTAAAAAGTTAATAATCAGTACCTAAAACTTGAATTGTACTACTTCTTACTGGCTATTACACAACTTAGAAGCTTCATCTGTGTTCCTCTATGGTGACTTTAGTGTCTCCGCATAACGCAGCACGCGGCATAGCCTTGCAGACGATAAGTACAACCGTTTCAGAGAGAAGAGCGGCCAATGTGACGATCTGGCTTTAAGTCGATTCGATAACAAATGACGAAAACAGACGTATTTCTCAGATTTTTACTACATATGAACACCTTTCACATTCTTTCGTGCAACTCGGCTGCTAGTCATCCTTTCATGCAGAATCTTAAGGTCCTAGCTCATGTGCAAGGCACCAAAGCCAGCTAAAATGTCAATAATCGATACCTAAAACTTGAATTGTACTACTTCTTACTGGCTATTACATCAACTTAGAAGCTTCATCTGTGTTCTACTATGGTGCTTTTAGTGTCTCCGCATACCGCAGCACGCGACATAGCTTTGCAGACGATAAGTACAACCGTTTCAGAGAGAAGAGTGGCCAATGTGACGATCTGGCCTTAATTCGATTCGATAACAAATGACGAAAACGGACGGATTTCTCAGGTTTTTACTTCATATGAACACTTCTCACTTTCTCCCGTACAACTCGCCTGCTAGTCCTCCTTTCATGCAGAATCTTAAGGTCCCAGCTCATGTCCAAGGCACCAAAGCCAGCTAAAAAGTAAATAATCAGAACCTAAAACTTGAATTGTACTACTTCTTACTGGCTATTACATCAACTTAGAAGCTTCATCAGTGTTCTACTATGGTGCTTTTAGTGTCTCCGCATAACGCAGCACGCGACATAGCTTTGCAGACGATAAGTACAACCGTTTCAGAGAGAAGAGCGGCAATGTGACGATATGGCTTTAAGTCGATTCCATAACAAATGACGAAAACGGACGGATTTCTCAGGTTTTTACTACATATGAAGACTTTTCACATTCTCCCGTACAACTCGGCTGCTAATCCTCCTTTCATGCAGAATCTTAAGGTCCTAGCTTATGTCCAAAGCACCAAAGCCAGCTAAAATGTCAATAATCGATACCTAAAACTTGAGTCGTACTAATTCTTACAGGCTATTACATCAACTTAGAAGCTTCATCTGTGTTCTACTATGGTGCTTCTAGTGTCTCCACATACCGCGGCACGCGACATATGTTTGGAGACGATAAGTACAACCGTTTCAGAGAGAAGAGCGGCCAATATGACGATCTGGCTTTAAGTTGATTCCATACCAAATGACGAAAACGGACGGATTTCTCAGGTTTTTACTACATATGAACACTTTTCACATTCTCCCATGCAACGCGCCTGCTAGTCCTCATTTCATACTGAATCTTAAGGTCCTAGCTCATGTCCAAGGCATCAAAGCCAGCTAAAAAGTCAATAGTCGATACCTAAAACTTGAATTGTTCTACATCTTATTGGCTATTACATCAACTTAGAAGCTTCATCTGTGTTCCACTGTGGTGATTTTAGTGTCTCCGCGTAACGCAGCACGCGACATAGCTTTGCAGACGATAAGTACAACCGTTTCAGAGAGAAGAACGGCCAATGTGACGATCTGGCTTTAAGTTGATTCCATAACAAATGACGAAAACGGATGGATTTCTCAGGTTTTTACTACATTTGAACACTTTTCACATTCTCCCATGCAACTCGGCTGCTAGTCCTCCTTTCATACTGAATCTTAAGATCCTAGCTCATGTCCAAGGCATCAAAGCCAGCTAAAAAGTCAATAATCGATACCTAAAATTTGAATTGTACTACTTCTTACTGGCTATTACATCAACTTAGAAGCTTCATCTGTGTTCCACTGTGCTGATTTTAGTGTCTCCGCATAACGCAGCACGCGACATAGCTTTGCAGACGATAAGTACAACCGTTTCAGAGAGAAGAGCGGCCAATGTGACGATCTGGCTTTAAGTCGATTCGATAACAAATGACGAAAACGGACGTATTTCTCAGGTTTATACTACATATGAACACTTTTCACATTCTCCCGTGCAACTCGGCTGCTAGTCCTCCTTTCATGCAGAATCTTAAGGTCCTAGCTAATGTCCAAGGCACCAAAGCCAGCTAAAATGTCAATAATCGATACCTAAAACTTGAATCGTACTAATTCTTACTGGCTATTACATCAACTTAGAAGCTTCATCTGTGTTCTACTATGGTGCTTCTAGTGTCTCCACATACCGCAGCACGCGACATAGGTTTGCAGACGATAAGTACAACCGTTTCAGAGAGAAGAGCGGCCAATATGACGATCTGGCTTTAAGTTGATTCCATACCAAATGACGAAAACGGACGGATTTCTCAGGTTTTTACTACATATGAACACTTTTCACATTATCCCATGCAACGCGGCTGCTAGTCCTCCTTTCATACTGAATCTTAAGGTCCTAGCTCATGTCCAAGGCATCAAAGCCAGCTAAAAAGTCAATAGTCGATACCTAAAACTTGAATTGTACTACTTCTTACTGGCTATTACATCAACTTAGAAGCTTCATCTGTGTTCCACTGAGGTGATTTTAGTGTCTCCGCGTAACGCAGCACGCGACATAGCTTTGCAGACGATAAGTACAACCGTTTCAGAGAGAAGAGCGGCCAATGTGACGATCTGGCTTTAAGTTGATTCCATAACAAATGACGAAAACGGACGGATTTCTCAGGTTTTTACTACATTTGAACACTTTTCACATTCTCCCATGCAACTCGGCTGCTAGTCCTCCTTTCATACTGAATCTTAAGATCCTAGCTCATGTCCAAGGCATCAAAGCCAGCTAAAAAGTCAATAATCAATACCTAAAATTTGAATTGTACTACTTCTTACTGGCTATTACATCAACTTAGAAGCTTCATCTGTGTTCCACTGTGCTGATTTTAGTGTCTCCGCATAACGCAGCACGCGACATAGCTTTGCAGACGATAAGTACAACCGTTTTAGAGAGAAGAGCGGCCAATGTGACGATCTGGCTTTAAGTCGATTCGATAACAAATTGACGAAAACGGACGAATTTCTAAGGTTTTTACTACATATGAACACTTTTCACATTCTCCCGTGCAACTCGGCTGCTAGTCCTCCTTTCATGCAGAATCTTAAGGTTGTAGCTCACGTCCAAGGCATCTAAGCCAGCAAAAAGGCAATAATTGATACCTAAAACTTGAATTGTACTACTTCTTACTGGCTATTACTTCAACTTAGAAGCTTCATCTGTGTTATACTATGGTGATTTTAGTGACTCCGCATAACGCAACACGCGACATAGCTTTGCAGACGATAAGTACAACCGTTTCAGAGAGAAGAGCGGCAATGTGACGATCTGGCTTTAAGTCGATTCCATAACAAATGACGAAAACGGACGGATGTCTCAGGGTTTTACTACATATGAACACTTTTCACATTCTCCCGTGCAACTCGGCTGCTAATCCTCCTTTCATGCAGAATCTTAAGGTCCTAGCTCATGTCCAAGGCACCAAAGCCAGTTAAAATGTCAATAATCGATACCTAAAACTTGAATTGTACTACTTCTTACTGGCTATTACATCAACTTAGAAGCTTGATCTGTGTTCTACTATGGTGCTTTTAGTGTCGCCGCATACCGCAGCACGCGACATAGCTTTGCAGACGATAAGTACAACCGTTTCAGAGAGAAGAGCGGCCAATGTGACGATCAGGCTTTAAGTCGATTCGATAACAAATGTCGAAAACGAACGGATTTCTCAGGTTTTTCCTACATATGAACACTTTTCACATTCTACCGTGGAACTCCGCTGCTGGTCCTCGTTTCATGCAGAATCTTAAGGTCCTAGCTCATGTCCAGGGCACCAAAGCCAGCTAAAAAGTCAATAATCGATACCTAAAACGTAAATTGTACAACTTCTTACTGGCTATTACACAACTTAGAAGCTTCATCTGTGTTCCACTATGGTGACTTTAGTGTCTCCGCATAACGCAGCACGCGGCATAGCTTTGCAGACGATAAGTACAACCGTTTCAGAGAGAAGAGCGGCCAATGTGACGATCTGGCTTTAAGTCGATTCGATAACAAATGACGAAAACGGACGTATTTCTCAGATTTTTGCTACATATGAACACCTTTCACATTCTTTCTTGCAACTCGGCTGCTAGTCATCCTTTCATGCAGAATCTTAAGGTCCCAGCTCATGTCCAAGGCACCAAAGCCAGCTAAAAAGTAATTAATGAGAACCTAAAACTTGAATTGTACTACTTCTTACTGGCTATTACATCAACTTAGAAGCTTCATCTGTGTTCCACTGTGCTGATTTTAGTGTCTCCGTATAACGCAGCACGCGACATAGCTTTGCAGACGATAAGTACAACCGTTTCAGAGAGAAGAGCGGCCAATGTGACGATCTGACTTTAAGTCGATTCGATAACAAATGACGAAAACGGACGTATTTCTCAGGTTTATACTACATATGAACACTTTTCACATTCTCCCGTGCAACTCGGCTGCTAGTCCTCCTTTCATGCAGAATCTTAAGGTCCTAGCTAATGTCCAAGGCACCAAAGCCAGCTAAAAAGTCAATAATCGATACCTAAAACGTGAATTGTATTACTTCTTACTGGCTATTACATCAACTTAGATGCTTCATCTGTGTTCTACTATGGTGCTTTTAGTGTCTCCGCATACCGCAGCACGCGACATAGCTACGCAGACGTTAAGTACAACCGTTTCAGGGAAAAGAGCGGAAAATGTGACGATCTGGCTTTAAGTCGATTCGATAACAAATGACGAAAACGGACAGATTTCTCAGGTTTTTACTACATATGAACACTTCTCACATTCTCCCGTTCAACTCGCCCGCTAGTCCTCCTTTCATGCAGAATCTTAAGGTCCTAGCTCATGTCCAAGGCACCAAAGCCAGCTAAAAAGTAAATAATCAGTACCCAAAACTTGAATTGTACTACTTCTTACTGGCTATTACATCAACTTAGAAGCTTCGTCTGTGTTCCACTGTTGTGATTTTAGTGTCTCCGCGTAACGCAGCACGCGACATAGCTTTGCAGACGATAAGTACAACCGTTTCAGAGAGAAGAGCGGCCAATGTGACGATCTGGCTTTAAGTTGATTCCATAACAAATGACGAAAACGGACGGATTTCTCAGGTTTTTACTACATTTGAACACTTTTCACATTCTCATATGCAACTCGGCTGCTAGTCCTCCTTTCATACTGAATCTTAATATCCTAGCTCATGTCCAAGGCATCAAAGCCAGCTAAAAAGTCAATAATCGATACCTAAAATTTGAATTGTACTACTTCTTACTGGCTATTATATCAACTTAGAAGCTTCATCTGTGTTCCACTGTGCTGATTTTAGTGTCTCCGCATAACGCAGCACGGGACATAGCTTTGCAGACGATAAGTACAACCGTTTCAGAGAGAAGAGCGGCAATGTGACGATCTGGCTTTAAGTCGATTCCTTAACAAATGACGAAAACGGACGGATTTTTCAGGTTTTTACTACATATGAAGACTTTTCACATTCTCCCGTGCAACTCGGCTGCTAGTCCTCCTTTCATGCAGAATCTTAAGATTCTAGCTCATGTCCAAGGCATCAAAGCCAGCAAAAAGGCAATAATCGATACGTAAAACTTGTATTGTACTACTTCTTACTGGTTATTACATCAACTTAGAAGCTTCATCTGTGTTCTACTATGGTGGTTTTTGTGTCTCCGCATACCGCAGCACGCGACATAGTTTTGCAGACGATAAGTACAACCGTTTCAGAGAGAAGAGCGGCCAATGTGACGATCTGGCTTTAAGTCGATTCGATAACAAATTGACGAAAACGGACGAATTTCTAGGGTTTTTACTACATATGAACACTTTTCACATTCTCCCGTGCAACTCGGCTGCTAGTCCTCCTTTCATGCAGAATCTTAAGGTTCTAGCAAACGTCCAAGGCATCAAAGCCAGCAAAAAGGCAATAATTGATACCTAAAACTTGTATTGTACTACTTCTTACTGGCTATTACATCAACTTAGAAGCTTCATCTGTGTTATGCTATGGTGATTTTAGTGACTCCGCATAACGCAACACGCGACATAGCTTTGCAGACGATAACTACAACCGTTTCAGAGAGAAGAGCGGCCAATGTGACGATCTGGCTTTAAGTCGATTGCTTAACAAATGACG
The DNA here is from genome assembly GCF_023897955.1 of Schistocerca gregaria. Classification (NCBI taxonomy): domain Eukaryota; kingdom Metazoa; phylum Arthropoda; class Insecta; order Orthoptera; family Acrididae; genus Schistocerca; species Schistocerca gregaria. The sequence continues at coordinate 121,102,425 of NC_064930.1, read as the reverse complement.
AAAACGGACGGATTTCTCAGGTTTTTACTACATATGAAGACTTTTCACATTCTCCCGTACAACTCGGCTGCTAATCCTCCTTTCATGCAGAATCTTAAGGTCCTAGCTTATGTCCAAGGCACCAAAGCCAGCTAAAATGTCAATAATCGATACCTAAAACTTGAATTGTACTACTTCTTACTGGCAATTACATCAACTTAGAAGCTTCATCTGTGTTCTACTATGGTGCTTTTAGTGTCTCGGCATACCGCAGCACGCGACATAGCTTTGCAGACGATAAGTACAACCGTTTCAGAGAGAAGAGCGGCCAATGTGACGATCTGGCTTTAAGTCGATGAGGTAACAAATGACGAAAACGGACGGATTTCTCAGGTTTTTACTACATATGAACACTTTTCACATTCTCCCGTGGAACTCCGCTGCTGGTCCTCCTTTCATGCAGAATCTTATGGTCCTAGCTCATGTCCAAGGCACCAAAGCCAGCTAAAAAGTCAATAATCGATACCTAAAACTTGAATCGTACTAATTCTTACTGGCTATTACATCAACTTAGAAGCTTCATCTGTGTTCCACTGTGCTGATTTTAGTGTCTCCGCATAACGCAGCACGGGACATAGCTTTGCAGACGATAACTACAACCGTTTCAGAGAGAAGAGCGGCCAATGTGACGATCTGGCTTAAAGTCGATTCGATAACAAATGACGACAACGGACGTATTTCTCAGGTTTATACTACATATGAACACTTTTCACATTCTCCCGTGCAACTCGGCTGCTAGTCCTCCTTTCATGCAGAATCTTAAGGTTCTAGCACACGTCCAAGGCATCAAAGCCAGCAAAAAGGCAATAATTGATACCTAAAACTTGAATTGTACTACTTCTTACTGGCTATTACATCAACTTAGAAGCTTCATCTGTGTTATACTATGGTGATTTTAGTGACTCCGCATAACGCAACACGCGACATAGCTTTGCAGACGATAAGTACAACCGTTTCAGAGAGAAGAGCGGCAATGTGACGATCTGGCTTTAAGTCGATTCGATAACAAATGACGAAAACGGACGGATTTCTCAGGTTTTTACTACATATGAACACTTTTCACATTCTCCCGTGGAACTCCGCTGCTGGTCCTCCTTTCATGCAGAATCTTATGGTCCTAGCTCATGTCCAAGGCACCAAAGCCAGCTAAAAAGTCAATAATCGATACCTAAAACTTGAATCGTACTAATTCTTACTGGCTATTACATGAACTTAGAAGCTTCATCTGTGTTCTACTATGGTGCTTTTAGTGTCTCCACATACCGCAGCACGCGACATAGCTTTGCAGACGATAAGTACAACCGTTTCAGAGAGAAGAGCGGCCAATATGACGATCTGGCTTTAAGTTGATTCCATACCAAATGACGAAAACGGACGGATTTCTCAGGTTTTTACTACATATGAACACTTTTCACATTCTCCCATGCAACGCGGCTGCTAGTCCTCCTTTCATACTGAATCTTCATGTCCTAGCTCATGTCCAAGTCATCAAAGCCAGCTAAAAAGTCAATAGTCGATACCTAAAACTTGAATTGTACTACTTCTTACTGGCTATTACATCAACTTAGAAGCTTCATCTGTGTTCCACTGTGGTGATTTTAGTGTCTCCGCGTAACGCAGCACGCGACATAGCTTTGCAGACGATAAGTACAACCGTTTCAGAGAGAAGAGCGGCCAATGTGACGATCTGGCTTTAAGTTGATTCCATAACAAATGACGAAAACGGACGGATTTCTCAGGTTTTTACTACATTTGAACACTTTTCACATTCTCCCATGCAACTCGGCTGCTAGTCCTCCTTTCATACTGAATCTTAAGGTCCTAGCTCATGTCCAAGGCATCAAAGCCAGCTAAAAAGTCAATAATCGATACCTAAAATTGGAATTGTACTACTTCTTACTGGCTATTACATCAACTTAGAAGCTTCATCTGTGTTCCACTGTGCTGATTTTAGTGTCTCCGTATAACGCAGCACGCGACATAGCTTTGCAGACGTTAAGTACAACCGTTTCAGGGAAAAGAGCGGAAAATGTGACGATCTGGCTTTAAGTCGATTCGATAACAAATGACGAAAACGGACGGATTTCTCAGGCTTTTACTACATATGAACACTTCTCACATTCTCCCGTTCAACTCGCCCGCTAGTCCTCCTTTCATGCAGAACCTTAAGGTCCTAGCTCATGTCCAAGGCACCAAAGCCAGCTAAAAAGTAAATAATCAGTACCCAAAACTTGAATTGTACTACTTCTTACTGGCTATTACATCAACTTAGAAGCTTCATCAGTGTTCCACTGTGGTGATTTTAATGTCTCCGCGTAACGCAGCACGCGACATAGCTTTGCAGACGATAAGTACAACCGTTTCAGAGAGAAGAGCGGCCAATGTGACGATCTGGCTTTAAGTTGATTCCATAACAAATGACGAAAACGGACGGATTTCTCAGGTTTTTACTACATTTGAACACTTTTCACATTCTCCCATGCAACTCGGCTGCTAGTCCTCCATTCATACTGAATCTTAAGATCCTAGCTCATGTCCAAAGCATCAAAGCCAGCTAAAAAGTCAATAATCGATACCTAAAATTTGAATTGTACTACTTCTTACTGGCTATTACATCAACTTAGAAGCTTCATCTGTGTTCCACTGTGCTTATTTTAGTGTCTCCGCATAACGCAGCACGCGACATAGCTTTGCAGACGATAAGTACAACCGTTTCAGAGAGAAGAGCGGCCAATGTGACGATCTGGCTTTAAGTCGATTCGATAACAAATTGACGAAAACGGACGAATTTCTAAGGTTTTTACTACATATGAACACTTTTCACATTCTCCCGTGCAACTCGGCTGCTAGTCCTCCTTTCATGCAGAATCTTAAGGTTCTAGCACACGTCCAAGGCATCAAAGCCAGCAAAAAGGCAATAATTGAAACCTAAAACTTGAATTGTACTACTTCTTACTGGCTATTACATCAACTTAGAAGCTTGATCTGTGTTCTACTATGATGCTTTTAGTGCTGCCGCATACCGCAGCACGCGACATAGCTTTGCAGACGATAAGTACAACCGTTTCAGAGAGAAGAGCGGCCAATGTGACGATGTGGCTTTAAGTCTATTCGATAACAAATGTCGAAAACGAACGGATTTCTCAGGTTTTTCCTACATATGAACACTTTTCACATTCTACCGTGGAACTCCGCTGCTGGTCCTCGTTTCATGCAGAATCTTAAGGTCCTAGCTCATGTCCAAGGCACCAAAGCCAGCTAAAAAGTCAATAATCGATACCTAAAACGTAAATTGTACAACTTCTTACTGGCTATTACACAACTTAGAAGCTTCATCTGTGTTCCACTATGGTCACTTTAGTGTCTCCGCATAACGCAGCACGCGGCATAGCTTTGCAGACGATAAGTACAACCGTTTCAGAGAGAAGAGCGGCCAATGTGACGATCTGGCTTTATGTCGATTCGATAACAAATGACGAAAACGGACGTATTTCTCAGATTTTTGCTACATATGAACACCTTTCACATTCTTTCGTGCAACTCGGCTGCTAGTCATCCTTTCATGCAGAATCTTAAGGTCCTAGCTCATGTCCGAGGCACCAAAGCCAGCTAAAATGTCAATAATCGATACCTAAAACTTGAATTGTACTACTTCTTACTGGCTATTACATCAACTTAGAAGCTTCATCTGTGTTCTACTATGGTGCTTTTAGTGTATCCGCATACCGCAGCACGCGACATAGCTTTGCAGACGTTAAGTACAATCGTTTCAGGGAGAAGAGCGGCCAATGTGACGATCTATCTTTAAGTTGATTCGATAACATATGACGAAAACGGACGGATTTTTCAGGTTTTTACTACATATGAACACTTCTCACATTCTCCCGTTCAACTCGCCCGCTAGTCCTCCTTTCATGCAGAATCTTAAGGTCCTAGCTCATGTCCAAGGCACCAAAGCCAGCTAAAAAGTTAATAATCAGTACCTAAAACTTGAATTGTACTACTTCTTACTGGCTATTACATCAACATAGAAGCTTGATCTGTGTTCTACTATGGTGCTTTTAGTGTCTCCGCATACCGCAGCACGCGACATAGCTTTGCAGAAGATAAGTACAACAGTTTCAGAGAGAATAGCGGCCAATGTGACGATCTGGCTTTAAGTTGATTCCATAACAAATGACGAAAACGGACGGATTTCTCAGGTTTTTACTACATATGAACACTTTTCACATTCTCCCGTGCAACTCGGTTGCTAGTCCTTCTTTCATGCAGAATCTTAAGGTCCTAGCTCATGTCCAAGGCACCAAAGCCAGCTAAAATGACAATAATCAATAGGTATAACTTGAATTGTACTACTTCTTACTGGCTCTTACATCAACTTAGAAGCTTGATCTGTGTTCTACTATGGTGCTTTTAGGGTCTCCGCATACCGCAGCACGCGACATAGCTTTGCAGACGATAAGTACAACCGTTTCAGAGAGAAGAGCGGCCAATGTGACGATCTGGCTTTAAGTCGATTCGATAACAAATGACGAAAACGGACGGATTTCTCAGGTTTTTACTACATATGAACACTTTTCGCATTCTCCCATGCAACTTGGCTGCTAGTCCTCCTTTAATGCAGAATCTTAAGGTCCTAGCTCATGTCCAGGGCACCAAAGCCAGCTAAAAAGTAAATTATCAGTACCCAAAACTTGAATTGTACTACTTCTTACTGGCTATTACATCAACTTAGAAGCTTCATCTGTGTTCCACTGTGCTGATTTTAGTGTCTCCGTATAACGCAGCACGCGACATAGCTTTGCAGACGTTAAGTACAACCGTTTCAGGGAAAAGAGCGGAAAATGTGACGATCTGGCTTTAAGTCGATTCGATAACAAATGACGAAAACGGACGGATTTCTCAGGCTTTTACTACATATGAACACTTCTCACATTCTCCCGTTCAACTCGCCCGCTAGTCCTCCTTTCATGCAGAATCTTAAGGTCCTAGCTCATGTCCAAGGCACCAAAGCCATCTAAAAAGTAAATAATCAGTACCCAAAACTTGAATTGTACTACTTCTTACTGGCTATTACATCAACTTAGAAGCTTCATCAGTGTTCCACTGTGGTGATTTTAATGTCTCCGCGTAACGCAGCACGCGACATAGCTTTGCAGACGATAAGTACAACCGTTTCAGAGAGAAGAGCGGCCAATGTGACGATCTGGCTTTAAGTTGATTCCATAACAAATGACGAAAACGGACGGATTTCTCAGGTTTTTACTACATTTGAACACTTTTCACATTCTCCCATGCAACTCGGCTGCTAGTCCTCCTTTCATACTGAATCTTAAGATCCTAGCTCATGTCCAAGGCATCAAAGCCAGCTAAAAAGTCAATAATCCATACCTAAAATTTGAATTGTACTACTTCTTACTTGCTATTACATCAACTTAGAAGCTTCATCTGTGTTCCACTGTGCTGATTTTAGTGTCTCCGCATAACGCAGCACGCGACATAGCTTTGCAGACGATAAGTACAACCGTTTCAGAGAGAAGAGCGGCCAATGTGACGATCTGGCTTTAAGTCGATTCGATAACAAATTGACGAAAACGGACGAATTTCTAAGGTTTTTACTACATATGAACTCTTTTCACATTCTCCCGTGCAACTCGGCTGCTAGTCCTCCTTTCATGCAGAATCTTAAGGTTCTAGCACACGTCCAAGGCATCAAAGCCAGCAAAAAGGCAATAATTGAAACCTAAAACTTGAATTGTACTACTTCTTACTGGCTATTACATCAACTTAGAAGCTTGATCTGTGTTCTACTATGATGCTTTTAGTGCTGCCGCATACCGCAGCACGCGACATAGCTTTGCAGACGATAAGTACAACCGTTTCAGAGAGAAGAGCGGCCAATGTGACGATGTGGCTTTAAGTCTATTCGATAACAAATGTCGAAAACGAACGGATTTCTCAGGTTTTTCCTACATATGAACACTTTTCACATTCTACCGTGGAACTCCGCTGCTGGTCCTCGTTTCATGCAGAATCTTAAGGTCCTAGCTCATGTCCAAGGCACCAAAGCCAGCTAAAAAGTCAATAATCGATACCTAAAACGTAAATTGTACAACTTCTTACTGGCTATTACACAACTTAGAAGCTTCATCTGTGTTCCACTATGGTGACTTTAGTGTCTCCGCATAACGCAGCACGCGGCATAGCTTTGCAGACGATAAGTACAACCGTTTCAGAGAGAAGAGCGGCCAATGTGACGATCTGGCTTTATGTCGATTCGATAACAAATGACGAAAACGGACGTATTTCTCAGATTTTTGCTACATATGAACACCTTTCACATTCTTTCGTGCAACTCGGCTGCTAGTCATCCTTTCATGCAGAATCTTAAGGTCCTAGCTCATGTCCGAGGCACCAAAGCCAGCTAAAATGTCAATAATCGATACCTAAAACTTGAATTGTACTACTTCTTACTGGCTATTACATCAACTTAGAAGCTTCATCTGTGTTCTACTATGGTGCTTTTAGTGTATCCGCATACCGCAGCACGCGACATAGCTTTGCAGACGTTAAGTACAATCGTTTCAGGGAGAAGAGCGGCCAATGTGACGATCTATCTTTAAGTTGATTCGATAACATATGACGAAAACGGACGGATTTTTCAGGTTTTTACTACATATGAACACTTCTCACATTCTCCCGTTCAACTCGCCCGCTAGTCCTCCTTTCATGCAGAATCTTAAGGTCCTAGCTCATGTCCAAGGCACCAAAGCCAGCTAAAAAGTTAATAATCAGTACCTAAAACTTGAATTGTACTACTTCTTACTGGCTATTACATCAACATAGAAGCTTGATCTGTGTTCTACTATGGTGCTTTTAGTGTCTCCGCATACCGCAGCACGCGACATAGCTTTGCAGAAGATAAGTACAACAGTTTCAGAGAGAATAGCGGCCAATGTGACGATCTGGCTTTAAGTTGATTCCATAACAAATGACGAAAACGGACGGATTTCTCAGGTTTTTACTACATATGAACACTTTTCACATTCTCCCGTGCAACTCGGTTGCTAGTCCTTCTTTCATGCAGAATCTTAAGGTCCTAGCTCATGTCCAAGGCACCAAAGCCAGCTAAAATGACAATAATCAATAGGTATAACTTGAATTGTACTACTTCTTACTGGCTCTTACATCAACTTAGAAGCTTGATCTGTGTTCTACTATGGTGCTTTTAGGGTCTCCGCATACCGCAGCACGCGACATAGCTTTGCAGACGATAAGTACAACCGTTTCAGAGAGAAGAGCGGCCAATGTGACGATCTGGCTTTAAGTCGATTCGATAACAAATGACGAAAACGGACGGATTTCTCAGGTTTTTACTACATATGAACACTTTTCGCATTCTCCCATGCAACTTGGCTGCTAGTCCTCCTTTAATGCAGAATCTTAAGGTCCTAGCTCATGTCCAGGGCACCAAAGCCAGCTAAAAAGTAAATTATCAGTACCCAAAACTTGAATTGTACTACTTCTTACTGGCTATTACATCAACTTAGAAGCTTCATCTGTGTTCCACTGTGCTGATTTTAGTGTCTCCGTATAACGCAGCACGCGACATAGCTTTGCAGACGTTAAGTACAACCGTTTCAGGGAAAAGAGCGGAAAATGTGACGATCTGGCTTTAAGTCGATTCGATAACAAATGACGAAAACGGACGGATTTCTCAGGCTTTTACTACATATGAACACTTCTCACATTCTCCCGTTCAACTCGCCCGCTAGTCCTCCTTTCATGCAGAATCTTAAGGTCCTAGCTCATGTCCAAGGCACCAAAGCCATCTAAAAAGTAAATAATCAGTACCCAAAACTTGAATTGTACTACTTCTTACTGGCTATTACATCAACTTAGAAGCTTCATCAGTGTTCCACTGTGGTGATTTTAATGTCTCCGCGTAACGCAGCACGCGACATAGCTTTGCAGACGATAAGTACAACCGTTTCAGAGAGAAGAGCGGCCAATGTGACGATCTGGCTTTAAGTTGATTCCATAACAAATGACGAAAACGGACGGATTTCTCAGGTTTTTACTACATTTGAACACTTTTCACATTCTCCCATGCAACTCGGCTGCTAGTCCTCCTTTCATACTGAATCTTAAGATCCTAGCTCATGTCCAAGGCATCAAAGCCAGCTAAAAAGTCAATAATCCATACCTAAAATTTGAATTGTACTACTTCTTACTTGCTATTACATCAACTTAGAAGCTTCATCTGTGTTCCACTGTGCTGATTTTAGTGTCTCCGCATAACGCAGCACGCGACATAGCTTTGCAGACGATAAGTACAACCGTTTCAGAGAGAAGAGCGGCCAATGTGACGATCTGGCTTTAAGTCGATTCGATAACAAATTGACGAAAACGGACGAATTTCTAAGGTTTTTACTACATATGAACTCTTTTCACATTCTCCCGTGCAACTCGGCTGCTAGTCCTCCTTTCATGCAGAATCTTAAGGTTCTAGCACACGTCCAAGGCATCAAAGCCAGCAAAAAGGCAATAATTGAAACCTAAAACTTGAATTGTACTACTTCTTACTGGCTATTACATCAACTTAGAAGCTTGATCTGTGTTCTACTATGGTGCTTTTAGTGCTGCCGCATACCGCAGCACGCGACATAGCTTTGCAGACGATAAGTACAACCGTTTCAGAGAGAAGAGCGGCCAATGTGACGATGTGGCTTTAAGTCGATTCGATAACAAATGTCGAAAACGAACGGATTTCTCAGGTTTTTCCTACATATGAACACTTTTCACATTCTACCGTGGAACTCCGCTGCTGGTCCTCGTTTCATGCAGAATCTTAAGGTCCTAACTCATGTCCAAGGCACCAAAGCCAGCTAAAAAGTCAATAATCGATACCTAAAACGTAAATTGTACAACTTCTTACTGGCTATTACACAACTTAGAAGCTTCATCTGTGTTCCACTATGGTGACTTTAGTGTCTCCGCATAACGCAGCACGCGGCATAGCTTTGCAGACGATAAGTACAACCGTTTCAGAGAGAAGAGCGGCCAATGTGACGATCTGGCTTTAAGTCGATTCGATAACAAATGACGAAAACGGACGTATTTCTCAGATTTTTGCTACATATGAACACCTTTCACATTCTTTCGTGCAACTCGGCTGCTAGTCATCCTTTCATGCAGAATCTTAAGGTCCTAGCTCATGTCCAAGGCACCAAAGCCAGCTAAGATGTCAATAATCGATACCAAAAACTTGAATTGTACTACTTCTTACTGGCTCTTACATCAACTTAGAAGCTTGATCTGTGTTCTACTATGGTGCTTTTAGGGTCTCCGCATACCGCAGCACGCGACATAGCTTTGCAGACGATAAGTACAACCGTTTCAGAGAGAAGAGCGGCCAATGTGACGATCTGGCTTTAAGTCGATTCGATAACAAATGACGAAAACGGACGGATTTCTCAGGTTTTTACTACATATGAACACTTTTCGCATTCTCCCATGCAACTTGGCTGCTAGTCCTCCTTTAATGCAGAATCTTAAGGTCCTAGCTCATGTCCAGGGCACCAAAGCCAGCTAAAAAGTAAATTATCAGTACCCAAAACTTGAATTGTACTACTTCTTACTGGCTATTACATCAACTTAGAAGCTTCATCTGTGTTCTACTATGGTGCTTTTAGTGTATCCGCATACCGCAGCACGCGACATAGCTTTGCAGACGTTAAGTACAATCGTTTCAGGGAGAAGAGCGGCCAATGTGACGATCTATCTTTAAGTTGATTCGATAACATATGACGAAAACGGACGGATTTTTCAGGTTTTTACTACATATGAACACTTCTCACATTCTCCCGTTCAACTAGCCCGCTAGTCCTCCTTTCATGCAGAATCTTAAGGTCCTAGCTCATGTCCAAGGCACCAAAGCCAGCTAAAAAGTCAATAATCAGTACCTAAAACTTGAAATGTACTACTTCTTACTGGCTATTACATCAACATAGAAGCTTGATCTGTGTTCTACTATGGTGCTTTTAGTGTCTCCGCATACCGCAGCACGCGACATAGCTTTGCAGAAGATAAGTACAACAGTTTCAGAGAGAAGAGCGGCCAATGTGACGATCTGGCTTTAAGTTGATTCCATAACAAATGACGAAAACGGACGGGTTTCTCAGGTTTTTACTACATATGAACACTTTTCACATTCTCCCGTGCAACTCGGTTGCTAGTCCTTCTTTCATGCAGAATCTTAAGGTCCTAGCTCATGTCCAAGGCACCAAAGCCAGCTAAAATGACAATAATCGATAGGTATAACTTGAATTGTACTACTTCTTACTGGCTCTTACATCAACTTAGAAGCTTGATCTGTGTTCTACTATGGTGCTTTTAGGGTCTCCGCATACCGCAGCACGCGACATAGCTTTGCAGACGATAAGTACAACCGTTTCAGAGAGAAGAGCGGCCAATGTGACGATCTGGCTTTAAGTCGATTCGATAACAAATGACGAAAACGGACGGATTTCTCAGGTTTTTACTACATATGAACACTTTTCGCATTCTCCCATGCAACTTGGCTGCTAGTCCTCCTTTAATGCAGAATCTTAAGGTCCTAGCTCATGTCCAGGGCACCAAAGCCAGCTAAAAAGTAAATTATCAGTACCCAAAACTTGAATTGTACTACTTCTTACTGGCTATTACATCAACTTAGAAGCTTCATCTGTGTTCTACTATGGTGCTTTTAGTGTCTCCGCATACCGCAGCACGCGACATAGCTTTGCAGACGATAAGTACAACCGTTTCAGAGAAAAGAGCGGCCAATGTGACGATCTGGCTTTAAGTCGATTCCATAACAAATGACGACAACGGACGGATTTCTCAGTTTTTTACTACATATGAACACTTTTCACATTTTCCCGTGCAACTCGGCTGCTAGTCCTCCTTTCATGCAGAATCTTAAGGTCCTAGCTCATGTCCAAGGCACCAAAGCCGGCTAAAAAGTCAATAATCGATACCTAAAACTTGAATTGTACTACTTCTTGCTTGCTATTACATCAACTTAGAAGCTTCATCTGTGTTCAATCATGGTGCTTTTAGTGTCTCCGCATACCGCAGCACGCGACATAGCTTTGCAGACGATAAGTACAACGGTTTTAGAGAGAAGAGCGGCCAATGTGACGATCTGGCTTTAAATCGATTCGATAACAAATGACGAAAACGGACGGATTTCTCAGGTTTTTACTACATATGAACACTTTTCGCATTCTCCCATGCAACTCGGCTGCTAGTCCTCCTTCAATGCAGAATCTTAAGGTCCTAGCTCATGTCTAAGGCACCAAAGCCAGCTAACAAGTCGTTTAATCGATACCTAAAACGTGAATTGTATTACTTCTTACTGGCTATTACATCAACTTAGAAGCTTCATCTGTGTTCTACTATGGTGCTTTTAGTGTATCGGCATACCGCAGCACGCGACATAGCTTTGCAGACGTTAAGTACAACCGTTTCAGGGAGAAGAACGGCCAATGTGACGATCTATCTTTAAGTCGATTCGATAACAAATGACGAAAACGGACGGATTTCTCAGGTTTTTACTACATATGAACACTTCTCACATTCTCCCGTTCAACTCGCCCGCTAGTTCTCCTTTCATGCAGAATCTTAAGGACCTACTTCATGTCCAAGGCACCAAAGCCGGCTAAAAAGTCAATAATCGATACCTAAAACTTGAATTGTACTACTTCTTGCTTGCTATTACATCAACTTAGTAGCTTCATCTGTGTTCAATCATGGTGCTTTTAGAGTCTCCGCATACCGCAGCACGCGACATAGCTTTGCAGACGATAAGTACAACCGTTTCAGAGAGAAGAGCGGCCAATGTGACGATCTGGCTTTAAATCGATTCGATAACAAATGACGAAAATGGACGGATTTCTCAGGTTTTTACTACATATGAACACTTGTCACATTCTCCCGTGCAACTCGGCTGCTATTCCTCCTGTCATGCAGAATCTTAAGGTCCTAGCTCATGTCCAAGGCATCAAAGCCAGCTAAAATGTCAATAATCGATAGGTAAAACTTGAATTGTACTACTTCTTACTGGCTATTACATCAACTTAGAAGCTTCATCTGTGTTCTACTATGGTGCTTTTAGTGTCTCCACATACCGCAACACGCGACATAGCTTTGCAGACGATAAGTACAACCGTTTCAGAGAGAAGAGCGGCCAATGTGACGGTCTGGCTTTAAGTCGATTCGATAACAAATGACGAAAACGGACGGATTTCTCAGGTTTTTACTACATATGAACACTTTTCGCATTCTCCCATGCAACTTGGCTGCTAGTCCTCCTTTAATGCAGAATCTTAAGGTCCTAGCTCATGGCCAAGGCACCAAAGCCAGCTAAAAAGTACATAATCAGTACCCAAAACTTGAATTGTACTACTTCTTACTGGATATTACATCAACTTAGAAGCTTCATCTGTGTTCTACTATGGTGCTTTTAGTGTCTCCGCATACCGCAGCACGCGACATAGCTGTGCAGACGTAAGTACAACCGTTTCAGAGAGAAGAGCGGCCAATGTGTCGATGTGGCTTTAAGTCGATTCCATAACAAATGACGAAAACGGACGGATTTCTCAGTTTTTTACTACATATGAACACTTTTCACATTCTCCCGTGCAACTCGGCTGCTAGTCCTCGTTTCATGCAGAATCGTAAGGTCCTAGCTCAAGTCCAAGGCACCAAAGCCGGCTAAAAAGTCAATAATCGATACCTAAAACTTGAATTGTACTACTTCTTGCTTGCTATTACATCAACTTAGAAGCTTCATCTCCGCATACCGCAGCACACGACATAGCTTTGCAGACGATAAGTACAACCGTTTCAGAGAGGAGGGCGGCCAATGTGACGATCTGGCTTTAAATCGATTCCATAACAAATGACGAAAACGGACGGATTTCTCAGGTTTTTACTACATATGAACACTTGTCACATTCTCCCGTGCAACTCGGCTGCTAGTCCTTCTTTCATGCAGAATCTTAAGGTCCTAGCTCATGTCCAAGGCACCAAAGCCAGTTAAAAAGTCAATAATCTATACCTAAAACTTGAATTGTACTACTTCTTACTGGTTATTACATCAACTTAGAAGCTTCATCTGTGTTCTACTATGGTGCTTTTAGTGTCTCCGGATAACGCAGCACGCGACGTAGCTTTGCAGACGATAAGTACAACCGTTTCAGAGAAGAGGGGATAATGTGACTATCTGGCTTTAAGTCGATTCGATAACAAATGACGAAAACGGACGGATTTCTCATATTTTTACTACATATGAACACTTTACACATTCTCCCATGCAACTCGGCTGCTAGTCCGCCTTTCATGCAGAATCTTAAGGTCCTAGCTCATGTCCAAGGCACCAAAGCCAGCTAAAAAGTCAATAATCGATACATAAAACTTGAATTGTACTACTTCTTACTGGCTATTACATCAACTTAGAAGCTTCATCTGTGTTCTACTATGGTGCATTTAGTGTCTCCGCATACCGCAGCACGCGACGTAGCTTTGCAGACGATAAGTACAACCGTTTCAGAGAGAAGAGCGGCCAATGTGACGATCTTGCTTTAAGTCGATTCGATAAGAAATGACGAAAACGGACGGATTTCTCAGGTTTTTACTACATATGAACACTTTTCGCATTCTTCCATGAAACTCGGCAGCTAGTCCTCCTTTCATGCAGAATCTTAAGGTCCTAGCTCATGTCCAAGGCACCAAAGCCAGCTAAAATGTCAATAATCGATACCTAAAACGTAAATTGTACTACTTCTTACTGGCTATTACATCAACTTAGAAGCTTCATCTATGTTCTACTATGGTGCTTTTAGTGTCTCCGCATACCGCAGCACGCGACATAGCTTTGCAGACGATAAGTACAACCGTTTCAGACAGAACTGCAGCCAATGTGATGATCCTGATTTAAGTAGATTCTATAACAAATTATGAAAACGGACGGATTTCTCAGGTTTTTACTACATATGAAAAGTTTTGACATTCTTCCGTGCAGCTCGGCTGCTAGTCCTCCTTTCATGCAGAATCTTAAGGTCCTAGCTCATGTTCAAGGCACCAAAGCCGGCTAAAAAGTCAATAATCGATACCTAAAACTTGAATTGTACTACTTCTTACTTGCTATTACATCAACTTAGAAGCTTCATCTGTGTTCTACTATGGTGCTTTTAGTGTCTCCGCATACCGCAGCACGCGACATAGCTTTGCAGACGATAAGTACAACCGTTTCAGAGAGAAGAGCGGCCAATGTGACGATCTGGCTTTAGGTCGATTCGATAACAAATGACGAAAACGGATGGATTTCTCATGTTTTTACTACATATGAACACTTTTCGCATTGTCCCATGAAACTCGGCTGCTAGTCCTCCTTTCATGCAGAATCTTAAGGTTCTAGCACACGTCCAAGGCATCAAAGCCAGCAAAAAGGCAATAATTGAAACCTAAAACTTGAATTGTACTACTTCTTACTGGCTATTACATCAACTTAGAAGCTTCATCTGTGTTATACTATGGTGATTTTAGTGACTCCGCATAACGCAACACGCGACATAGCTTTGCAGACGATAAGTACAACCGTTTCAGAGAGAAGAGCGGCAATGTGACGATCTGGCTTTAAGTTGATTCCATAACAAATGACGAAAACGGACGGATTTCTCAGGTATTTACTACATATGAACACTTTTCACATTCTCCCGTGCAACTCGGCTGCTAATCCTCCTTTCATGCAGAATCTTAAGGTCCTAGCTCATGTCCAAGGCACCAAAGCCAGCTAAAATGTCAATAATCGATACCTAAAACTTCAATTGTACTACTTCTTACTGGCTATTACATCAACTTAGAAGCTTGATCTGTGTTCTACTATGGTGCTTTTAGTGCTGTCGCATACCGCAGCACGCGACATAGCTTTGCAGACGATAAGTACAACCGTTTCAGAGAGAAGAGCGGCCAATGTGACGATGTGGCTTTAAGTCGATTCGATAACAAATGTCGAAAACGAACGGATTTCTCAGGTTTTTCCTACATATGAACACTTTTCACATTCTACCGTTGAACTCCGCTGCTGGTCCTCGTTTCATGCAGAATCTTAAGGTCCTAGCTCATGTCCAAGGCACCAAAGCCAGCTAAAAAGTCAATAATCGATACCTAAAACGTAAATTGTACAACTTCTTACTGGCTATTACACAACTTAGAAGCTTCATCTGTGTTCCACTATGGTGACTTTAGTGTCTCCGCATAACGCAGCACGCGGCATAGCTTTGCAGACGATAAGTACAACCGTTTCAGAGAGAAGAGCGGCCAATGTGACGATCTGGCTTTAAGTCGATTCGACAACAAATGACGAAAACGGACGGATTTCTCAGGTTTTTACTACATATGAACACTTTTCGCATTCTCCCATGCAACTTGGCTGCTAGTCCTCCTTTAATGCAGAATCTTAAGGTCCTAGCTCATGTCCAGGGCACCAAAGCCAGCTAAAAAGTAAATTATCAGTACCCAAAACTTGAATTGTACTACTTCTTACTGGCTATTACATCAACTTAGAAGCTTCATCTGTGTTCTACTATGGTGCTTTTAGTGTCTCCGCATACCGCAGCACGCGACATAGCTTTGCAGACGATAAGTACAACCGTTTCAGAGAAAAGAGCGGCCAATGTGACGATCTGGCTTTAAGTCGATTCCATAACAAATGACGACAACGGACGGATTTCTCAGTTTTTTACTACATATGAACACTTTTCACATTTTCCCGTGCAACTCGGCTGCTAGTCCTCCTTTCATGCAGAATCTTAAGGTCCTAGCTCATGTCCAAGGCACCAAAGCCGGCTAAAAAGTCAATAATCGATACCTAAAACTTGAATTGTACTACTTCTTGCTTGCTATTACATCAACTTAGAAGCTTCATCTGTGTTCAATCATGGTGCTTTTAGTGTCTCCGCATACCGCAGCACGCGACATAGCTTTGCAGACGATAAGTACAACCGTTTTAGAGAGAAGAGCGGCCAATGTGACGATCTGGCTTTAAATCGATTCGATAACAAATGACGAAAACGGACGGATTTCTCAGGTTTTTACTACATATGAACACTTTTCGCATTCTCCCATGCAACTCGGCTGCTAGTCCTCCTTCAATGCAGAATCTTAAGGTCCTAGCTCATGTCTAAGGCACCAAAGCCAGCTAACAAGTCGTTTAATCGATACCTAAAACGTGAATTGTATTACTTCTTACTGGCTATTACATCAACTTAGAAGCTTCATCTGTGTTCTACTATGGTGCTTTTAGTGTATCGGCATACCGCAGCACGCGACATAGCTTTGCAGACGTTAAGTACAACCGTTTCAGGGAGAAGAACGGCCAATGTGACGATCTATCTTTAAGTCGATTCGATAACAAATGACGAAAACGGACGGATTTCTCAGGTTTTTACTACATATGAACACTTCTCACATTCTCCCGTTCAACTCGCCCGCTAGTTCTCCTTTCATGCAGAATCTTAAGGACCTACTTCATGTCCAAGGCACCAAAGCCGGCTAAAAAGTCAATAATCGATACCTAAAACTTGAATTGTACTACTTCTTGCTTGCTATTACATCAACTTAGTAGCTTCATCTGTGTTCAATCATGGTGCTTTTAGAGTCTCCGCATACCGCAGCACGCGACATAGCTTTGCAGACGATAAGTACAACCGTTTCAGAGAGAAGAGCGGCCAATGTGACGATCTGGCTTTAAATCGATTCGATAACAAATGACGAAAATGGACGGATTTCTCAGGTTTTTACTACATATGAACACTTGTCACATTCTCCCGTGCAACTCGGCTGCTATTCCTCCTGTCATGCAGAATCTTAAGGTCCTAGCTCATGTCCAAGGCATCAAAGCCAGCTAAAATGTCAATAATCGATAGGTAAAACTTGAATTGTACTACTTCTTACTGGCTATTACATCAACTTAGAAGCTTCATCTGTGTTCTACTATGGTGCTTTTAGTGTCTCCACATACCGCAACACGCGACATAGCTTTGCAGACGATAAGTACAACCGTTTCAGAGAGAAGAGCGGCCAATGTGACGGTCTGGCTTTAAGTCGATTCGATAACAAATGACGAAAACGGACGGATTTCTCAGGTTTTTACTACATATGAACACTTTTCGCATTCTCCCATGCAACTTGGCTGCTAGTCCTCCTTTAATGCAGAATCTTAAGGTCCTAGCTCATGGCCAAGGCACCAAAGCCAGCTAAAAAGTACATAATCAGTACCCAAAACTTGAATTGTACTACTTCTTACTGGATATTACATCAACTTAGAAGCTTCATCTGTGTTCTACTATGGTGCTTTTAGTGTCTCCGCATACCGCAGCACGCGACATAGCTGTGCAGACGTAAGTACAACCGTTTCAGAGAGAAGAGCGGCCAATGTGTCGATGTGGCTTTAAGTCGATTCCATAACAAATGACGAAAACGGACGGATTTCTCAGTTTTTTACTACATATGAACACTTTTCACATTCTCCCGTGCAACTCGGCTGCTAGTCCTCGTTTCATGCAGAATCGTAAGGTCCTAGCTCAAGTCCAAGGCACCAAAGCCGGCTAAAAAGTCAATAATCGATACCTAAAACTTGAATTGTACTACTTCTTGCTTGCTATTACATCAACTTAGAAGCTTCATCTCCGCATACCGCAGCACACGACATAGCTTTGCAGACGATAAGTACAACCGTTTCAGAGAGGAGGGCGGCCAATGTGACGATCTGGCTTTAAATCGATTCCATAACAAATGACGAAAGCGGACGGATTTCTCAGGTTTTTACTACATATGAACACTTGTCACATTCTCCCGTGCAACTCGGCTGCTAGTCCTTCTTTCATGCAGAATCTTAAGGTCCTAGCTCATGTCCAAGGCACCAAAGCCAGTTAAAAAGTCAATAATCTATACCTAAAACTTGAATTGTACTACTTCTTACTGGTTATTACATCAACTTAGAAGCTTCATCTGTGTTCTACTATGGTGCTTTTAGTGTCTCCGGATAACGCAGCACGCGACGTAGCTTTGCAGACGATAAGTACAACCGTTTCAGAGAAGAGGGGATAATGTGACTATCTGGCTTTAAGTCGATTCGATAACAAATGACGAAAACGGACGGATTTCTCATATTTTTACTACATATGAACACTTTACACATTCTCCCATGCAACTCGGCTGCTAGTCCGCCTTTCATGCAGAATCTTAAGGTCCTAGCTCATGTCCAAGGCACCAAAGCCAGCTAAAAAGTCAATAATCGATACATAAAACTTGAATTGTACTACTTCTTACTGGCTATTACATCAACTTAGAAGCTTCATCTGTGTTCTACTATGGTGCATTTAGTGTCTCCGCATACCGCAGCACGCGACGTAGCTTTGCAGACGATAAGTACAACCGTTTCAGAGAGAAGAGCGGCCAATGTGACGATCTTGCTTTAAGTCGATTCGATAAGAAATGACGAAAACGGACGGATTTCTCAGGTTTTTACTACATATGAACACTTTTCGCATTCTTCCATGAAACTCGGCAGCTAGTCCTCCTTTCATGCAGAATCTTAAGGTCCTAGCTCATGTCCAAGGCACCAAAGCCAGCTAAAATGTCAATAATCGATACCTAAAACGTAAATTGTACTACTTCTTACTGGCTATTACATCAACTTAGAAGCTTCATCTATGTTCTACTATGGTGCTTTTAGTGTCTCCGCATACCGCAGCACGCGACATAGCTTTGCAGACGATAAGTACAACCGTTTCAGACAGAACTGCAGCCAATGTGATGATCCTGATTTAAGTAGATTCTATAACAAATTATGAAAACGGACGGATTTCTCAGGTTTTTACTACATATGAAAACTTTTGACATTCTTCCGTGCAGCTCGGCTGCTAGTCCTCCTTTCATGCAGAATCTTAAGGTCCTAGCTCATGTTCAAGGCACCAAAGCCGGCTAAAAAGTCAATAATCGATACCTAAAACTTGAATTGTACTACTTCTTACTTGCTATTACATCAACTTAGAAGCTTCATCTGTGTTCTACTATGGTGCTTTTAGTGTCTCCGCATACCGCAGCACGCGACATAGCTTTGCAGACGATAAGTACAACCGTTTCAGAGAGAAGAGCGGCCAATGTGACGATCTGGCTTTAGGTCGATTCGATAACAAATGACGAAAACGGATGGATTTCTCATGTTTTTACTACATATGAACACTTTTCGCATTGTCCCATGAAACTCGGCTGCTAGTCCTCCTTTCATGCAGAATCTTAAGGTTCTAGCACACGTCCAAGGCATCAAAGCCAGCAAAAAGGCAATAATTGAAACCTAAAACTTGAATTGTACTACTTCTTACTGGCTATTACATCAACTTAGAAGCTTCATCTGTGTTATACTATGGTGATTTTAGTGACTCCGCATAACGCAACACGCGACATAGCTTTGCAGACGATAAGTACAACCGTTTCAGAGAGAAGAGCGGCAATGTGACGATCTGGCTTTAAGTCGATTCCATAACAAATGACGAAAACGGACGGATTTCTCAGGTATTTACTACATATGAACACTTTTCACATTCTCCCGTGCAACTCGGCTGCTAATCCTCCTTTCATGCAGAATCTTAAGGTCCTAGCTCATGTCCAAGGCACCAAAGCCAGCTAAAATGTCAATAATCGATACCTAAAACTTCAATTGTACTACTTCTTACTGGCTATTACATCAACTTAGAAGCTTGATCTGTGTTCTACTATGGTGCTTTTAGTGCTGTCGCATACCGCAGCACGCGACATAGCTTTGCAGACGATAAGTACAACCGTTTCAGAGAGAAGAGCGGCCAATGTGACGATGTGGCTTTAAGTCGATTCGATAACAAATGTCGAAAACGAACGGATTTCTCAGGTTTTTCCTACATATGAACACTTTTCACATTCTACCGTTGAACTCCGCTGCTGGTCCTCGTTTCATGCAGAATCTTAAGGTCCTAGCTCATGTCCAAGGCACCAAAGCCAGCTAAAAAGTCAATAATCGATACCTGAAACGTAAATTGTACAACTTCTTACTGGCTATTACACAACTTAGAAGCTTCATCTGTGTTCCACTATGGTGACTTTAGTGTCTCCGCATAACGCAGCACGCGGCATAGCTTTGCAGACGATAAGTACAACCGTTTCAGAGAGAAGAGCGGCCAATGTGACGATCTGGCTTTAAGTCGATTCGACAACAAATGACGAAAACGGACGTATTTCTCAGATTTTTGCTACATATGAACACCTTTCACATTCTTTCGTGCAACTCGGCTGCTAGTCATCCTTTCATGCAGAATCTTAAGGTCCTAGCTCATGTCCAAGGCACCAAAGCCAGCTAAAATGTCAATAATCGATACCTAAAACTTGAATTGTACTACTTCTTACTGGCTATTACATCAACTTAGAAGCTTCATCTGTGTTCTACTATGGTGCTTTTAGTGTCTCCGCATACCGCAGCACGCGACATAGCTTTGCAGACGATAAGTACAACCGTTTCAGAGAGAAGAGTGGCCAATGTGACGATCTGGCCTTAAGTCGATTCGATAACAAATGACGAAAACGGACGGATTTCTCAGGTTTTTACTACATATGAACACTTCTCACTTTCTCCCGTACAACTCGCCTGCTAGTCCTCCTTTCATGCAGCATCTTAAGGTCCCAGCTCATGTCCAAGGCACCAAAGCCAGCTAAAAAGTAATTAATGAGAACCTAAAACTTGAATCGTACCTATTCTTACTGGCTATTACATCAACTTAGAAGCTTCATCTGTGTTCTACTATGGTGCTTTTAGTGTCTCCACATACCGCAGCACGCGACATAGCTTTGCAGACGATAAGTACAACCGTTTCAGAGAGAAGAGCGGCCAATGTGACGATCTGGCTTTAAGTTGATTCCATAACAAATGACGAAAACGGACGGATTTCTCAGGTTTTTACTACATTTGAACACTTTTCACATTCTCCCATGCAACTCGGCTGCTAGTCCTCCTTTCATACTGAATCTTAAGGTCCTAGCTCATGTCCAAGGCATCAAAGCCAGCTAAAAAGTCAATAATCGATAGCTAAAACGTGAATTGTATTACTTCTTACTGGCTATTACATCAACTTAGATGCTTCATCTGTGTTCTACTATGGTGCTTTTAGTGTCTCCGCATACCGCAGCACGCGACATAGCTTTGCAGATGTTAAGTACAACCGTTTCAGGGAAAAGATCGGAAAATGTGACGATCTGGCTTTAAGTCGATTCGATAACAAATGACGAAAACGGACGGATTTCTCAGGTTTTTACTACATATGAACACTTCTCACATTCTCCCGTTCTACTCGCCCGCTAGTCCTCCTTTCATGCAGAATCTTAAGGTCCTAGCTCATGTCCAAGGCACCAAAGCCAGCTAAAAAGTAAATAATCAGTACCCAAAACTTGAATTGTACTACTTCTCACTGGCTATTACATTAACTTAGAAGTTTGATCTGTGTTCTACTATGGTGATTTTAGTGTCTCCGCATACCGCAGCACGCGACATAGCTTTGCAGACGATAAGTACAACCGTTTCAGAGAGAAGAGCGCCAATGTGACGATCTGGCTTTAAGTCGATTCCATAACAAATGACGAAAACGGACGGATTTCTCAGGTTTTTACTACATATGAAGACTTTTCACATTCTCCCGTACAACTCGGCTGCTAATCCTCCTTTCATGCAGAATGTTAAGGTCCTAGCTTATGTCCAAGGCACCAAAGCCAGCTAAAATGTCAATAATCGATACCTAAAACTTGAATCGTACTACTTCTTACTGGCTATTACATCAACTTAGAAGCTTCATCTGTGTTCCAATGTGCTGATTTTAATGTCTCCGCATAACGCAGCACGCGACATAGCTTTGCAGGCGATAAGTACAACCATTTCAGAGAGAAGAGCGGCCAATGTGACGATCTGGCTTTAAGTCGATTCGATAACAAATGACGAAAACGGACGGATTTCTCAGTTTTTTACTACATATGAACACTTTTCACATTCTCCCGTGCAACTCAACTGCTAGTCCGCCTTTCATGCAGAATCTTAAGGTCCCAGCTCATGTCCAAGGCACCAACGCCGGCTAAAAAGTCTATAATCGATACCTAAAACTTGAATTGTACTACATCTTGCTTGCTATTACATCAACTTAGAAGCTTCATCTGTGTTCAATCATGGTGCTTTTAGTGTCTCCGCATACCGCAGCACGCGACATAGCTTTGCAGACGATAAGTACAACCGTTTCAGAGAGAAGAGCGGCCAATGTGACGATCTGGCTTTAAGTCGATTCGATAACAAATGACGAAAACGGACGTATTTCTCAGGTTTATACTACATATGAACACTTTTCACATTCTCCCGTGCAACTCGGCTGCTAGTCCTCCTTTCATGCAGAATCTTAAGGTCCTAGCTAATGTCCAAGGCACCAAAGCCAGCTAAAAAGTCAATAATCGATAGCTAAAACGTGAATTGTATTACTTCTTACTGGCTATTACATCAACTTAGATGCTTCATCTGTGTTCTACTATGGTGCTTTTAGTGTCTCCGCATACCGCAGCACGCGACATAGCTTTGCAGATGTTAAGTACAACCGTTTCAGGGAAAAGAGCGGAAAATGTGACGATCTGGCTTTAAGTCGATTCGATAACAAATGACGAAAACGGACGGATTTCTCAGGTTTTTACTACATATGAACACTTCTCACATTCTCCCGTTCAACTCGATCGCTAGTCCTCCTTTCATGCAGAATCTTAAGGTCCTAGCTCATGTTCAAGGCACCAAAGCCGGCTAAAAAGTCAATAATCGATACCTAAAACTTGAATTGTACTACTTCTTACTTGCTATTACATCAACTTAGAAGCTTCATCTGTGCTCTACTATGGTGCTTTTAGTGTCTCCGCATACCGCAGCACGCGACATAGCTTTGCAGTCGATAAGTACAACCGTTTCAGAGAGAAGAGCGGCCAATGTGACGATCTGGCTTTAGGTCGATTCGATAACAAATGACGAAAACGGATGGATTTCTCATGTTTTTACTACATATGAACACTTTTCGCATTGTCCCATGAAACTCGGCTGCTAGTCCTCCACTCATGCAGAATCTTAAGGTTCTAGCACACGTCCAAGGCATCAAAGCCAGCAAAAAGGCAATAATTGAAACCTAAAACTTGAATTGTACTACTTCTTACTGGCTATTACATCAACTTAGAAGCTTCATCTGTGTTATACTATGGTGATTTTAGTGACTCCGCATAACGCAACACGCGACATAGCTTTGCAGACGATAAGTACAACCGTTTCAGAGAGAAGAGCGGCAATGTGACGATCTGGCTTTAAGTCGATTCCATAACAAATGACGAAAACGGACGGATTTCTCAGGTATTTACTACATATGAACACTTTTCACATTCTCCCGTGCAACTCGGCTGCTAATCCTCCTTTCATGCAGAATCTTAAGGTCCTAGCTCATGTCCAAGGCACCAAAGCCAGCTAAAATGTCAATAATCGATACCTAAAACTTGAATTGTACTACTTCTTACTGGCTATTACATCAACTTAGAAGCTTGATCTGTGTTCTACTATGGTGCTTTTAGTGCTGTCGCATACCGCAGCACGCGACATAGCTTTGCAGACGATAAGTACAACTGTTTCAGAGAGAAGAGCGGCCAATGTGACGATGTGGCTTTAAGTCGATTCGATAACAAATGTCGAAAACGAACGGATTTCTCAGGTTTTTCCTACATATGAACACTTTTCACATTCTACCGTTGAACTCCGCTGCTGGTCCTCGTTTCATGCAGAATCTTAAGGTCCTAGCTCATGTCCAAGGCACCAAAGCCAGCTAAAAAGTCAATAATCGATACCTAAAACGTAAATTGTACAACTTCTTACTGGCTATTACACAACTTAGAAGCTTCATCTGTGTTCCACTATGGTGACTTTAGTGTCTCCGCATAACGCAGCACGCGGCATAGCTTTGCAGACGATAAGTACAACCGTTTCAGAGAGAAGAGCGGCCAATGTGACGATCTGGCTTTAAGTCGATTCGACAACAAATGACGAAAACGGACGTATTTCTCAGATTTTTGCTACATATGAACACCTTTCACATTCTTTCGTGCAACTCGGCTGCTAGTCATCCTTTCATGCAGAATCTTAAGGTCCTAGCTCATGTCCAAGGCACCAAAGCCAGCTAAAATGTCAATAATCGATACCTAAAACTTGAATTGTACTACTTCTTACTGGCTATTACATCAACTTAGAAGCTTCATCTGTGTTCTACTATGGTGCTTTTAGTGTCTCCGCATACCGCAGCACGCGACATAGCTTTGCAGACGATAAGTACAACCGTTTCAGAGAGAAGAGTGGCCAATGTGACGATCTGGCCTTAAGTCGATTCGATAACAAATGACGAAAACGGACGGATTTCTCAGGTTTTTACTACATATGAACACTTCTCACTTTCTCCCGTACAACTCGCCTGCTAGTCCTCCTTTCATGCAGCATCTTAAGGTCCCAGCTCATGTCCAAGGCACCAAAGCCAGCTAAAAAGTAATTAATGAGAACCTAAAACTTGAATCGTACTAATTCTTACTGGCTATTACATCAACTTTGAAGCTTCATCTGTGTTCTACTATGGTGCTTTTAGTGTCTCCACATACCGCAGCACGCGACATAGCTTTGCAGACGATAAGTACAACCGTTTCAGAGAGAAGAGCGGCCAATGTGACGATCTGGCTTTAAGTTGATTCCATAACAAATGACGAAAACGGACGGATTTCTCAGGTTTTTACTACATTTGAACACTTTTCACATTCCCCCATGCAACTCGGCTGCTAGTCCTCCTTTCATACTGAATCTTAAGGTCCTAGCTCATGTCCAAGGCATCAAAGCCAGCTAAAAAGTCAATAATCGATAGCTAAAACGTGAATTGTATTACTTCTTACTGGCTATTACATCAACTTAGATGCTTCATCTGTGTTCTACTATGGTGCTTTTAGTGTCTCCGCATACCGCAGCACGCGACATAGCTTTGCAGATGTTAAGTACAACCGTTTCAGGGAAAAGATCGGAAAATGTGACGATCTGGCTTTAAGTCGATTCGATAACAAATGACGAAAACGGACGGATTTCTCAGGTTTTTACTACATATGAACACTTCTCACATTCTCCCGTTCAACTCGCCCGCTAGTCCTCCTTTCATGCAGAATCTTAAGGTCCTAGCTCATGTCCAAGGCACCAAAGCCAGCTAAAAAGTAAATAATCAGTACCCAAAACTTGAATTGTACTACTTCTCACTGGCTATTACATTAACTTAGAAGTTTGATCTGTGTTCTACTATGGTGATTTTAGTGTCTCCGCATACCGCAGCACGCGACATAGCTTTGCAGACGATAAGTACAACCGTTTCAGAGAGGAGAGCGCCAATGTGACGATCTGGCTTTAAGTCGATTCCATAACAAATGACGAAAACGGACGGATTTCTCAGGTTTTTACTACATATGAAGACTTTTCACATTCTCCCGTACAACTCGGCTGCTAATCCTCCTTTCATGCAGAATGTTAAGGTCCTAGCTTATGTCCAAGGCACCAAAGCCATCTAAAATGTCAATAATCGATACCTAAAACTTGAATCGTACTACTTCTTACTGGCTATTACATCAACTTAGAAGCTTCATCTGTGTTCCAATGTGCTGATATTAGTGTCTCCGCATAACGCAGCACGCGACATAGCTTTGCAGGCGATAAGTACAACCATTTCAGAGAGAAGTGCGGCCAATGTGACGATCTGGCTTTAAGTCGATTCGATAACAAATGACGAAAACGGACGGATTTCTCAGTTTTTTACTACATATGAACACTTTTCACATTCTCCCGTGCAACTCAACTGCTAGTCCGCCTTTCATGCAGAATCTTAAGGTCCCAGCTCATGTCCAAGGCACCAACGCCGGCTAAAAAGTCTATAATCGATACCTAAAACTTGAATTGTACTACATCTTGCTTGCTATTACATCAACTTAGAAGCTTCATCTGTGTTCAATCATGGTGCTTTTAGTGTCTCCGCATACCGCAGCACGCGACATAGCTTTGCAGACGATAAGTACAACCGTTTCAGAGAGAAGAGCGGCCAATGTGACGATCTGGCTTTAAGTCGATTCGATAACAAATGACGAAAACGGACGTATTTCTCAGGTTTATACTACATATGAACACTTTTCACATTCTCCCGTGCAACTCGGCTGCTAGTCCTCCTTTCATGCAGAATCTTAAGGTCCTAGCTAATGTCCAAGGCACCAAAGCCAGCTAAAAAGTCAATAATCGATAGCTAAAACGTGAATTGTATTACTTCTTACTGGCTATTACATCAACTTAGATGCTTCATCTGTGTTCTACTATGGTGCTTTTAGTGTCTCCGCGTACCGCAGCACGCGACATAGCTTTGCAGATGTTAAGTACAACCGTTTCAGGGAAAAGAGCGGAAAATGTGACGATCTGGCTTTAAGTCGATTCGATAACAAATGACGAAAACGGACGGATTTCTCAGGTTTTTACTACATATGAACACTTCTCACATTCTCCCGTTCAACTCGCCCGCTAGTCCTCCTTTCATGCAGAATCTTAAGGTCCTAGCTCATGTCCAAGGCACCAAAGCCAGCTAAAAAGTAAATAATCAGTACCCAAAACTTGAATTGTACTACTTCTCACTGGCTATTACATTAACTTACAAGTTTGATCTGTGTTCTACTATGGTGCTTTTAGTGTCTCCGCATACCGCAGCACGCGACATAGCTTTGCAGACGATAAGTACAACCGTTTCAGAGAGAAGAGCGCCAATGTGACGATCTGGCTTTAAGTCGATTCCATAACAAATGACGAAAACGGACGGATTTCTCAGGTTTTTACTACATATGAAGACTTTTCACATTCTCCCGTACAACTGGGCTGCTAATCCTCCTTTCATGCAGAATGTTAAGGTCCTAGCTTATGTCCAAGGCACCAAAGCCAGCTAAAATGTCAATAATCGATACCTAAAACTTGAATTGTACTACTTCTTACTGGCTATTACATCAACTTAGAAGCTTCATCTGTGTTCCAATGTGCTGATTTTAGTGTCTCCGCATAACGCAGCACGCGACATAGCTTTGCAGGCGATAAGTACAACCATTTCAGAGAGTAGAGCGGCCAATGTGACGATCTGGCTTTAAGTCGATTCGATAACAAATGACGAAAACGGACGGATTTCTCAGTTTTTTAATACATATGAACACTTTTCACATTCTCCCGTGCAACTCAACTGCTAGTCCGCCTTTCATGCAGAATCTTAAGGTCCCAGCTCATGTCCAAGGCACCAACGCCGGCTAAAAAGTCAATAATCGATACCTAAAACTTTAATTGTACTACATCTTGCTTGCTATTACATCAACTTAGAAGCTTCATCTGTGTTCAATCATGGTGCTTTTAGTGTCTCCGCATACCGCAGCACGCGACATAGCTTTGCAGACGATAAGTGCAACCGTTTCAGAGAGAAGAGCGGCCAATGTGACGATCTGGCTTTAAATCGATTCGATAACAAATGACGAAAACGGACGTATTTCTCAGCTTTTTACTACATATGAACACTTTTCGCATTCTCCCATGCAACTCGGCTGCTAGTCCTCCTTTAATGCAGAATCTTAAGGTCCTAGCTCATGTCCAAGGCACCAAAGCCAGCTAACAAGTCAATAATCGATATCTAAAACGTGAATTGTATTACTTCTTACTGGCTATTACATCAACTTAGAAGCTTCATCTGTGTTCTACTATGGTGCTTTTAGTGTATCCGCATACCGCATCACGCGACATAGCTTTGCAGACGTTAAGTACAACCGTTTCAGGGAGAAGAGCGGCCAATGTGACGATCTATCTTTAAGTTGATTCGATAACAAATGACGAAAACGGACGGATTTCTCAGGTTTTTACTACATATGAACACTTTTCACATTCTCCCGTGCAACTCGGTTGCTAGTCCTTCTTTCATGCAGAATCTTAAGGTCCTAGCTCATGTCCAAGGCACCAAAGCCAGCTAAAATGACAATAATCGATAGGTAAAACTTGAATTGTACTACTTCTTACTGGCTCTTACATCAACTTAGAAGCTTCATCTGTGTTCTACTATGGTGCTTTTAGGGTCACCGCATACCGCAGCACGCGACATAGCTTTGCAGACGATAAGTACAACCGTTTCAGAGAGAAGAGCGGCCAATGTGACGATCTGGGTTTAAATCGATTCGATAACAAATGACGAAAACGGACGGATTTCTCAGGTTTTTACTACATATGAACACTTTTCGCATTCTCCCATGCAACTCGGCTGCTAGTCCTCCTTTAATGCAGAATCTTAAGGTCCTAGCTCATGTCTAAGGCACCAAAGCCAGCTAACAAGTCGTTTAATCGATACCTAAAACGTGAATTGTATTACTTCTTACTGGCTATTACATCAACTTAGAAGCTTCATCTGTGTTCTACTATGGTGCTTTTAGTGTATCGGCATACCGCAGCACGCGACATAGCTTTGCAGACGTTAAGTACAACCGTTTTAGGGAGAAGAACGGCCAATGTGACGATCTATCTTTAAGTCGATTCGATAACAAATGACGAAAACGGACGGATTTCTCAGGTTTTTACTACATATGAACACTTCTCACATTCTCCCGTTCAACTCGCCCGCTAGTCCTCCTTTCATGCAGAATCTTAAGGACCTACTTCATGTCCAAGGCACCAAAGCCGGCTAAAAAGTCAATAATCGATACCTAAAACTTGAATTGTACTACTTCTTGCTTGCTATTACATCAACTTAGTAGCTTCATCTGTGTTCAATCATGGTGCTTTTGGAGTCTCCGCATACCGCAGCACGCGACATAGCTTTGCAGACGATAAGTACAACCGTTTCAGAGAGAAAAGAGGCCAATGTGACGATCTGGCTTTAAATCGATTCGATAACAAATGACGAAAATGGACGGATTTCTCAGGTTTTTACTACATATGAACACTTGTCACATTCTCCCGTGCAACTCGGCTGCTATTCCTCCTGTCATGCAGAATCTTAAGGTCCTAGCTCATGTCCAAGGCATCAAAGCCAGCTAAAATGTCAATAATCGATAGGTAAAACTTGAATTGTACTACTTCTTACTGGCTATTACATCAACTTAGAAGCTTCATCTGTGTTCTACTATGGTGCTTTTAGTGTCTCCGCATACCGCAACACGCGACATAGCTTTGCAGACGATAAGTACAACCGTTTCAGAGAGAAGAGCGGCCAATGTGACGGTGTGGCTTTAAGTCGATTCGATAACAAATGACGAAAACGGACGGATTTCTCAGGTTTTTACTACATATGAACACCTTTCGCATTCTCCCATGCAACTTGGCTGCTAGTCCTCCTTTAATGCAGAATCTTAAGGTCCTAGCTCATGTCCAAGGCACCAAAGCCAGTTAAAAAGTCAATAATCTATACCTAAAACTTGAATTGTACTACTTCTTACTGGTTATTACATCAACTTAGAAGCTTCATCTGTGTTCTACTATGGTGCTTTTAGTGTCTCCGGATAACGCAGCACGCGACATAGCATTGCAGACGATAAGTACAACCGTTTCAGAGAAGAGGGGATAATGTGACTATCTGGCTTTAAGTCGATTCGATAACAAATGACGAAAACGGACGGATTTCTCATATTTTTACTACATATGAACACTTTACACATTCTCCCATGCAACTCGGCTGCTAGTCCTCCTTTCATGCAGAATCTTAAGGTCCTAGCTCATGTCCAAGGCACCAAAGCCAACTAAAAAGTCAATAATCGATACATAAAACTTGAATTGTACTACTTCTTACTGGCTATTACATCAACTTAGAAGCTTCATCTGTGTTCTACCATGGTGCTTTTAGTGTCTCCGCATACCGCAGCACGCGATTTAGCTTTGCAGACGATAAGTACAACCGTTCCAGAGAGAAGAGCGGCCAATGTGACGATCTTGCTTTAAGTCGATTCGATAACAAATGACGATAACGGACGGATTTCTCAGGTTTTTACTACATATGAACACTTTTCACATTCTCCCATGCAACTCGGCTGCTAGTCCTCCTTTCATACAGAATCTTAAGGTCCTAGCTCATGTCCAAGGCACCAAAGCCAGAAAAAAGGTCAATAATCGATACTTATTACTTGAATTGTACTACTTCTTACTGGCTATTACATCAACTTAGAAGCTTCATCTGTGTTCTACTATGGTGCATTTAGTGTCTCCGCATACCGCAGCACGCGACATAGCTTTGCAGACGATAAGTACAACCGTTTCAGAGAGAAGAGCGGCCAATGTGACGATCTTGCTTTTAGTCGATTCGATAAGAAATGACGAAAACGGACGGATTTCTCAGGTTTTTACTACATATGAACACTTTTCGCATTCTTCCATGAAACTCGGCTGCTAGTCCTCCTTTCATGCAGAATCTTAAGGTCCTAGCTCATGTCCAAGGCACCAAAGCCAGCTAAAATGTCAATAATCGATACCTAAAACGTAAATTGTACTACTTCTTACTGGCTATTACATCAACTTAGAAGCTTCATCTATGTTCAACTATGGTGCTTTTAGTGTCTCCGGATACCGCAGCACGCGACATAGCATTGCAGACGATAAGTACAACCGTTTCAGACAGAACTGCAGCCAATGTGATGATCCTGATTTAAGTAGATTCTATAACAAATTATGAAAACGGACGGATTTCTCAGGTTTTTACTACATATGAACACTTTTGACATTCTTCCGTGCAACTCGGCTGCTAGTCCTCCTTTCATGCAGAATCTTAAGGTCCTAGAACATGTTCAAGGCACCAAAGCCAGCTAAAAAGTCAATAATCGATACCTAAAACTTGAATTGTACTACTTCTTACTTGCTATTACATCAGCTTAGAAGCTTCATCTGTGTTCTACTATGGTGCTTTTAGTGTCTCCGCATACCGCAGCACGCGACATAGCTTTGCAGACGATAAGTACAACCGTTTCAGAGAGAAGAGCGGCCAATGTGACGATCTGGCTTTAGGTCGATTCGATAACAAATGACGAAAACGGACGGATTTCTAATGTTTTTACTACATATGAACACTTTTCACATACTCCCGTGCAACGTGGCTGCTAGTCCTCCTTTCACGCAGAATCTTAAGCTCCTAGCTCATGTCCAAGGCACAAAAGCCAGCAAAATAGTCAATAATCGATACCTAAAACTTGAACTATACTACTTCTTACTGGTTATTACATCAACTTGGAAGCTTCATCTGTGCTCTACTATGGTGCTTTTAGTGTCTCCGCATAACGCAGCACGCGACATAGCTTTGCAGACGATAAGTACAACCGTTTCAGAGAAGAGGGGCCAATGTGACGATCTGGCTTTAAGTCGATTCGATAACAAATGACGAAAACGGACGGATTTCTTTAGGTTTTTACTACATATGAACACTTTTCACATTCTCCCGTGCAACGCGGCTGCTAGTCCTCCTTTCATGCAGAATCTTAAGGTCCTAGCTCATTTCCAAGGCACCAAAGCCAGCTAAAAAGTCAATAATCGATACATAAAACTTGAATTGTACTACTTCTTACTGGCTATTACATCAACTTAGAAGCTTCATCTGTGTTCTACTATGGTGCTTTTAGTGTCTCCGCATACCGCAGCACGCGACATAGCTTTGCAGACGATTAGTACAACCGTTTCAGAGAGGAGAGGGGCTAATGTGACGCTCTTGCTTTAAGTCGATTCGATAACAAATGACGAAAACGGACGGATTTCTCATGTTTTTACTACATATGAACAGTTTTCGCATTCTCCCATGAAACTCGGCTGCTAGTCCTCCTTTCATGCAGAATCTTAAGGTCCTAGCTCATATCCAAGGCACCAAAGCCAGCTAAAAAGTCAAAAATCGATACCTAAATCGTAAATTGTACTACTTCTTACAGGCTATTACATCAACTTAGAAGCTTCATCTATGTTCTACTATGGTGCTTTTAGTGTCTCCGCATACCGCAGCACGCGACATAGCTTTGCAGACGATAAGTACAACCGTTTCAGAGAGAAGAGCGGCCAATGTGACGATCTGGCTTTAAGTCGATTCGATAACAAATGACGAAAACGGACGGATTTCTAATGTTTTTACTACATATGAACACTTTTCACATACTCCCGTGCAACGTGGCTGCTAGTCCTCCTTTCATGCAGAATCTTAAGCTCCTAGCTCATGTCCAAGGCACAAAAGCCACAAAATAGTCAATAATCGATACCTAAAACTTGAACTATACTACTTCTTACTGGTTATTACATCAACTTAGAAGCTTCATCTGTGCTCTACTATGGTGCTTTTAGTGTCTCCGCATAACGCAGCACGCGACATAGCTTTGCAGACGATAAGTACCTCCGTTTCAGAGAAGAGGGGCCAATGTGACGATCTGGCTTTAAGTCGATTCGATAACAAATGACGAAAACGGACGGATTTCTCAGGTTTTTCCTACATATGAACACTTATCACATTCTCCCGTGCAACTCGGCTGCTAGTCCTCCTTTCATGCAGAATCTTAAGGTCCTAGCTCATATCCAAGGCACCAAAGCCAGCTAAAAAGTCAAAAATCGATACCTAAAACGTAAATTGTACTACTTCTTACTGGCTATTACATCAACTTAGAAGCTTCATCTATGTTCTACTATGGTGCTTTTAGTGTCTCCGCATACCGCAGCACGCGACATAGCTTTGCAGACGATAAGTACTACCGTTTCAGACAGAGCTGCAGCCAATGTGATGATCCTGATTTAAGTAGATTCTATAACAAATTATGAAAACGGACGGATTTCTCAGGTTTTTACTACATATGAACACTTTTGACATTCTCCCGTGCAACTCGGCTGCTAGTCCTCCTTTCATGCAGAATCTTAAGGTCCTAGCTCATGTTCAAGGCACCAAAGCCGGCTAAAAAGTCAATAATCGATACCTAAAACTTGAATTGTACTACTTCTTACTTGCTATTACATCAACTTAGAAGCTTCATCTGTGTTCTACTATTCTGCTTTTAGTGTCTCCGCATACCGCAGCACGCGACATAGCTTTGCAGACGATAAGTACAACCGTTTCAGAGAAGAGGGGATAATGTGACTATCTGGCTTTAAGTCGATTCGATAACAAATGACGAAAACGGACGGATTTCTCATATTTTTACTACATATGAACACTTTACACATTCTCCCATGCAACTCGGCTGCTAGTCCTCCTTTCATGCAGAATCTTAAGTTCCTAGCTCATGTCCAAGGCACCAAAACCAGCTAAAAAGTCAATAATCGATACATAAAACTTGAATTGTACTACTTCTTACTGGCTATTACATCAACTTAGAAGCTTCATCTGTGTTCTACTATGGTGCTTTTAGTGTCTCCGCATACCGCAACACGCGACATAGCTTTGCAGACGATAAGTACAACCGTTTCAGAGAGAAGAGCGGCCAATGTGACGGTGTGGCTTTAAGTCGATTCGATAGCAAATGACGAAAACGGACGGATTTCTCAGGTTTTTACTACATATGAACACTTTTCGCATTCTCCCATGCAACTTGGCTGCTAGTCCTCCTTTAATGCAGAATCTTAAGGTCCTAGCTCATGTCCAAGGCACCAAAGCCAGTTAAAAAGTCAATAATCTATAC
Organism: Schistocerca gregaria; assembly: GCF_023897955.1. Classification (NCBI taxonomy): domain Eukaryota; kingdom Metazoa; phylum Arthropoda; class Insecta; order Orthoptera; family Acrididae; genus Schistocerca; species Schistocerca gregaria. The sequence goes on along the minus strand of NC_064930.1, from coordinate 121,068,564 downwards.
CTAAAACTTGAATTGTACTACTTCTTACTGGTTATTACATCAACTTAGAAGCTTCATCTGTGTTCTACTATGGTGCTTTTAGTGTCTCCGGATAACGCAGCACGCGACATAGCATTGCAGACGATAAGTACAACCGTTTCAGAGAAGAGGGGATAATGTGACTATCTGGCTTTAAGTCGATTCGATAACAAATGACGAAAACGGACGGATTTCTCATATTTTTACTACATATGAACACTTTACACATTCTCCCATGCAACTCGGCTGCTAGTCCTCCTTTCATGCAGAATCTTAAGGTCCTAGCTCATGTCCAAGGCACCAAAGCCAACTAAAAAGTCAATAATCGATACATAAAACTTGAATTGTACTACTTCTTACTGGCTATTACATCAACTTAGAAGCTTCATCTGTGTTCTACCATGGTGCTTTTAGTGTCTCCGCATACCGCAGCACGCGATTTAGCTTTGCAGACGATAAGTACAACCGTTCCAGAGAGAAGAGCGGCCAATGTGACGATCTTGCTTTAAGTCGATTCGATAACAAATGACGATAACGGACGGATTTCTCAGGTTTTTACTACATATGAACACTTTTCACATTCTCCCATGCAACTCGGCTGCTAGTCCTCCTTTCATACAGAATCTTAAGGTCCTAGCTCATGTCCAAGGCACCAAAGCCAGAAAAAAGGTCAATAATCGATACTTATTACTTGAATTGTACTACTTCTTACTGGCTATTACATCAACTTAGAAGCTTCATCTGTGTTCTACTATGGTGCATTTAGTGTCTCCGCATACCGCAGCACGCGACATAGCTTTGCAGACGATAAGTACAACCGTTTCAGAGAGAAGAGCGGCCAATGTGACGATCTTGCTTTTAGTCGATTCGATAAGAAATGACGAAAACGGACGGATTTCTCAGGTTTTTACTACATATGAACACTTTTCGCATTCTTCCATGAAACTCGGCTGCTAGTCCTCCTTTCATGCAGAATCTTAAGGTCCTAGCTCATGTCCAAGGCACCAAAGCCAGCTAAAATGTCAATAATCGATACCTAAAACGTAAATTGTACTACTTCTTACTGGCTATTACATCAACTTAGAAGCTTCATCTATGTTCAACTATGGTGCTTTTAGTGTCTCCGGATACCGCAGCACGCGACATAGCATTGCAGACGATAAGTACAACCGTTTCAGACAGAACTGCAGCCAATGTGATGATCCTGATTTAAGTAGATTCTATAACAAATTATGAAAACGGACGGATTTCTCAGGTTTTTACTACATATGAACACTTTTGACATTCTTCCGTGCAACTCGGCTGCTAGTCCTCCTTTCATGCAGAATCTTAAGGTCCTAGAACATGTTCAAGGCACCAAAGCCAGCTAAAAAGTCAATAATCGATACCTAAAACTTGAATTGTACTACTTCTTACTTGCTATTACATCAGCTTAGAAGCTTCATCTGTGTTCTACTATGGTGCTTTTAGTGTCTCCGCATACCGCAGCACGCGACATAGCTTTGCAGACGATAAGTACAACCGTTTCAGAGAGAAGAGCGGCCAATGTGACGATCTGGCTTTAGGTCGATTCGATAACAAATGACGAAAACGGACGGATTTCTAATGTTTTTACTACATATGAACACTTTTCACATACTCCCGTGCAACGTGGCTGCTAGTCCTCCTTTCACGCAGAATCTTAAGCTCCTAGCTCATGTCCAAGGCACAAAAGCCAGCAAAATAGTCAATAATCGATACCTAAAACTTGAACTATACTACTTCTTACTGGTTATTACATCAACTTGGAAGCTTCATCTGTGCTCTACTATGGTGCTTTTAGTGTCTCCGCATAACGCAGCACGCGACATAGCTTTGCAGACGATAAGTACAACCGTTTCAGAGAAGAGGGGCCAATGTGACGATCTGGCTTTAAGTCGATTCGATAACAAATGACGAAAACGGACGGATTTCTTTAGGTTTTTACTACATATGAACACTTTTCACATTCTCCCGTGCAACGCGGCTGCTAGTCCTCCTTTCATGCAGAATCTTAAGGTCCTAGCTCATTTCCAAGGCACCAAAGCCAGCTAAAAAGTCAATAATCGATACATAAAACTTGAATTGTACTACTTCTTACTGGCTATTACATCAACTTAGAAGCTTCATCTGTGTTCTACTATGGTGCTTTTAGTGTCTCCGCATACCGCAGCACGCGACATAGCTTTGCAGACGATTAGTACAACCGTTTCAGAGAGGAGAGGGGCTAATGTGACGCTCTTGCTTTAAGTCGATTCGATAACAAATGACGAAAACGGACGGATTTCTCATGTTTTTACTACATATGAACAGTTTTCGCATTCTCCCATGAAACTCGGCTGCTAGTCCTCCTTTCATGCAGAATCTTAAGGTCCTAGCTCATATCCAAGGCACCAAAGCCAGCTAAAAAGTCAAAAATCGATACCTAAATCGTAAATTGTACTACTTCTTACAGGCTATTACATCAACTTAGAAGCTTCATCTATGTTCTACTATGGTGCTTTTAGTGTCTCCGCATACCGCAGCACGCGACATAGCTTTGCAGACGATAAGTACAACCGTTTCAGAGAGAAGAGCGGCCAATGTGACGATCTGGCTTTAAGTCGATTCGATAACAAATGACGAAAACGGACGGATTTCTAATGTTTTTACTACATATGAACACTTTTCACATACTCCCGTGCAACGTGGCTGCTAGTCCTCCTTTCATGCAGAATCTTAAGCTCCTAGCTCATGTCCAAGGCACAAAAGCCACAAAATAGTCAATAATCGATACCTAAAACTTGAACTATACTACTTCTTACTGGTTATTACATCAACTTAGAAGCTTCATCTGTGCTCTACTATGGTGCTTTTAGTGTCTCCGCATAACGCAGCACGCGACATAGCTTTGCAGACGATAAGTACCTCCGTTTCAGAGAAGAGGGGCCAATGTGACGATCTGGCTTTAAGTCGATTCGATAACAAATGACGAAAACGGACGGATTTCTCAGGTTTTTCCTACATATGAACACTTATCACATTCTCCCGTGCAACTCGGCTGCTAGTCCTCCTTTCATGCAGAATCTTAAGGTCCTAGCTCATATCCAAGGCACCAAAGCCAGCTAAAAAGTCAAAAATCGATACCTAAAACGTAAATTGTACTACTTCTTACTGGCTATTACATCAACTTAGAAGCTTCATCTATGTTCTACTATGGTGCTTTTAGTGTCTCCGCATACCGCAGCACGCGACATAGCTTTGCAGACGATAAGTACTACCGTTTCAGACAGAGCTGCAGCCAATGTGATGATCCTGATTTAAGTAGATTCTATAACAAATTATGAAAACGGACGGATTTCTCAGGTTTTTACTACATATGAACACTTTTGACATTCTCCCGTGCAACTCGGCTGCTAGTCCTCCTTTCATGCAGAATCTTAAGGTCCTAGCTCATGTTCAAGGCACCAAAGCCGGCTAAAAAGTCAATAATCGATACCTAAAACTTGAATTGTACTACTTCTTACTTGCTATTACATCAACTTAGAAGCTTCATCTGTGTTCTACTATTCTGCTTTTAGTGTCTCCGCATACCGCAGCACGCGACATAGCTTTGCAGACGATAAGTACAACCGTTTCAGAGAAGAGGGGATAATGTGACTATCTGGCTTTAAGTCGATTCGATAACAAATGACGAAAACGGACGGATTTCTCATATTTTTACTACATATGAACACTTTACACATTCTCCCATGCAACTCGGCTGCTAGTCCTCCTTTCATGCAGAATCTTAAGTTCCTAGCTCATGTCCAAGGCACCAAAACCAGCTAAAAAGTCAATAATCGATACATAAAACTTGAATTGTACTACTTCTTACTGGCTATTACATCAACTTAGATGCTTCATCTGTGTTCTACTATGGTGCTTTTAGTGTCTCCGCATACCGCAGCACGCGATATAGCTTTGCAGACGATAAGTACAACCGTTTCAGAGAGAAGAGCGGCCAATGTGACGATCTTGCTTTAAGTCGATTCGATAACAAATGACGAAAACGGACGGATTTCTCAGGTTTTTACTACATATGAACACTTTTCACATTCTCCCATGCAACTCGGCTGCTAGTCCTCCTTTCATACAGAATCTTAAGGTCCTAGCTCATGTCCAAGGCACCAAAGCCAGAAAAAAGGTCAATAATCGATACTTATTACTTGAATTGTACTACTTCTTACTGGCTATTACATCAACTTAGAAGCTTCATCTGTGTTCTACTATGGTGCATTTAGTGTCTCCGCATACCGCAGCACGCGACATAGCTTTGCAGACGATAAGTACAACCGTTTCAGAGAGAAGAGCGGCCAATGTGACGATCTTGCTTTAAGTCGATTCGATACGAAATGACGAAAACGGACGGATTTCTCAGGTTTTTACTACATATGAACACTTTTCGCATTCTTCCATGAAACTCGGCTGCTAGTCCTCCTTTCATGCAGAATCTTAAGGTCCTAGCTCATGTCCAATGCACCAAAGCCAGCTAAAATGTCAATAATCGATACCTAAAACGTAAATTGTACTACTTCTTACTGGCTATTACATCAACTTAGAAGCTTCATCTATGTTCTACTATGGTGCTTTTAGTGTCTCCGCATACCGCAGCACGCGACATAGCTTTGCAGACGATAAGTACAACCGTTTCAGACAGAACTGCAGCCAATGTGACGATCTGGCTTTAGGTCGATTCGATAACAAATGAGGAAAACGGACGGATTTCTAATGTTTTTACTACATATGAACACTTTTCACATACTCCCGTGCAACGTGGCTGCTAGTCCTCCTTTCATGCAGAATCTTAAGCTCCTAGCTCATGTCCAAGGCACAAAAGCCAGCAAAATAGTCAATAATCGATACCTAAAACTTGATCTATACTACTTCTTACTGGTTATTACATCAACTTAGAAGCTTCATCTGTGCTCTACTATGGTGCTTTTAGTGTCCCCGCATAACGCAGCACGCGACATAGCTTTGCAGACGATAAGTACAACCGTTTCAGAGAAGAGGGGCCAATGTGACGATCTGGCTTTAAGTCGATTCGATAACAAATGACGAAAACGGACGGATTTCTTTAGGTTTTTACTACATATGAACACTTTTCACATTCTCCCGTGCAACTCGGCTGCTAGTCCTCCTTTCATGTGAATCTTAAGGTCCTAGCTCATTTCCAAGGCACCAAAGCCAGCTACAAAGTCAATAATCGATACATAAAACTTGAATTGTACTACTTCTTACTGGCTATTACATCAACTTAGAAGCTTCATCTATGTTCTACTATGGTGCTTTTAGTGTCTCCGCATACCGCAGCACGCGACGTAGCTTTGCAGACGATTAGTACAACCGTCTCAGAGAGGAGAGCGGCTAATGTGACGCTCTTGCTTTAAGTCGATTCGATAACAAATGACGAAAACGGACGGATTTCTCATGTTTTTACTACATATGAACACTTTTCGCATTCTCCCATGAAACTCGGCTGCTAGTCCTCCTTTCATGCAGAATCTTAAGGTCCTAGCTCATGTCTAAGGCACCAAAGCCAGCTAACAAGTCAATAATCGATACCTAAAACGTGAATTGTATTACTTCTTACTGGCTATTACATCAACTTAGAAGCTTCATCAGTGTTCTACTATGGTGCTTTTAGTGTATCGGCATACCGCAGCACGCGACATAGCTTTGCAGACGTTAAGTACAACCGTTTCAGGGAGAAGAACGGCCAATGTGACGATCTATCTTTAAGTCGATTCGATAACAAATGACGAAAACGGACGGATTTCTTTAGGTTTTTACTACATATGAACACTTGTCACATTCTCACGTGCAACTCGGCTGCTATTCCTCCTGTCATGCAGAATCTTAAGGTCCTAGCTCATGTCCAAGGCATCAAAGCCAGCTAAAATGTCAATAATCGATAGGTAAAACTTGAATTGTACTACATCTTACTGGCTATTACATCAACTTAGAAGCTTCATCTGTGTTCTACTATGGTGCTTTTAGTGTCTCCGCATACCGCAACACGCGACATAGCTTTGCAGACGATAAGTACAACCGTTTCAGAGAGAAGAGCGGCCAATGTGACGGTCTGGCTTTAAGTCGATTCGATAACAAATGACGAAAACGGACGGATTTCTCAGGTTTTTACTACATATGAACACTTTTCGCATTCTCCCATGCAACTTGGCTGCTAGTCCTCATTTCATGCAGAGTCTTAAGGTCCTAGGTAATGGCCAAGGCACCAAAGCCAGCTAAAAAGTACATAATCAGTACCCATAACTTGAATTGTACTACTTCTTACTGGATATTACATCAACTTAGAAGCTTCATCTTTGTTCTACTATGGTGCTTTTAGTGTCTCCGCATACCGCAGCACGCAACATAGCTGTGCAGACGTAAGTACAACCGTTTCAGAGAGAAGAGCGGCCAATGTGACGATGTGGCTTTAAGTCGATTCCATAACAAATGACGAAAACGGACCGATTTCTCAGTTTTTTACTACATATGAACACTTTTCACATTCTCCCGTGCAACTCGGCTGCTAGTCCTCGTTTCATGCAGAATCGTAAGGTCCTAGCTCAAATCCAAGGCACCAAAGCCGGCTAAAAAGTTAATAATCGATACCTAAATCTTGAATTGTACTACTTCTTGCTTGCTATTACATCAACTTAGAAGCTTCATCTCCGCATACCGCAGCACACGACATAGCTTTGCAGACGATAAGTACAACCGTTTCAGAGAGGAGGGCGGCCAATGTGACGATCTGGCTTTAAATCGATTCGATAACAAATGACGAAAACGGACGGATTTCTCAGGTTTTTACTACATATGAACACTTGTCTCATTCTCCCGTGCAACTCGGCTGCTAGTCCTTCTTTCATGCAGAATCTTAAGGTCCTAGCTCATGTCCAAGGCACCAAAGCCAGTTAAAAAGTCAATAATCTATACCTAAAACTTGAATTGTACTACTTCTTACTGGTTATTACATCAACTTAGAAGCTTCATCTGTGTTCTACTATGGTGCTTTTAGTGTCTCCGGATAACGCAGCACGCGACATAGCTTTGCAGACGATAAGTACAACCGTTTCAGAGAAGAGGGGATAATGTGACTATCTGGCTTTAAGTCGATTCGATAACAAATGACGAAAACGGACGGATTTCTCATATTTTTACTACATATGAACACTTTACACATTCTCCCATGCAACTCGGCTGCTAGTCCTCCTTTCATGCAGAATCTTAAGGTCCTAGCTCATGTCCCAGGCACCAAAGCCAGCTAAAAAGTCAATAATCGATACATAAAACTTGAATTGTACTACTTCTTACTGGCTATTACATCAACTTAGAAGCTTCATCTGTGTTCTACTATGGTGCTTTTTGTGTCTCCGCATACCGCAGCACGCGATATAGCTTTGCAGACGATAAGTACAACCGTTTCAGAGAGAAGAGCGGCCAATGTGACGATCTTGCTTTAAGTCGATTCGATAACAAATGACGAAAACGGACGGATTTCTCAGGTTTTTACTACATATGAACACTTTTCACATTCTCCCATGCAACTCGGCTGCTAGTCCTCCTTTCATACAGAATCTTAAGGTCCTAGCTCATGTCCAAAGCACCAAAGCCAGAAAAAAGGTCAATAATCGATACTTATTACTTGAATTGTACTACTTCTTACTGGCTATTACATCAACTTAGAAGCTTCATCTGTGTTCTACTGTGGTGCATTTAGTGTCTCCGCATACCGCAGCACGCGACATAGCTTTGCAGACGATAAGTACAACCGTTTCAGACAGAACTGCAGCCAATGTGATGATGCTGATTTAAGTAGATTCTATAACAAATTATGAAAACGGACGGATTTCTCAGGTTTTTACTACATATGAACACTTTTGACATTCTTCCGTGCAACTCGGCTGCTAGTCCTCCTTTCATGCAGAATCTTAAGGTCCTAGCTCATGTTCAAGGCACCAAAGCCGGCTAAAAAGTCAATAATCGATACCTAAAACTTGAATTGTACTACTTCTTACTTGCTATTACATCAACTTAGAAGCTTCATCTGTGTTCTACTATGGTGCTTTTAGTGTCTCCGCATACCGCAGCACGCGACATAGCTTTGCAGACGATAAGTACAACCGTTTTAGAGAGAAGAGCGGCCAATGTGACGATCTGGCTTTTGGTCGATTCGATAACAAATGAGGAAAACGGACGGATTTCTAATGTTTTTACTACATATGAACACTTTTCACATACTCCCGTGCAACGTGGCTGCTAGTCCTCCTTTCATGCAGAATCTTAAGCTCCTAGCTCATGTCCAAGGCACAAAAGCCAGCAAAATAGTCAATAATCGATACCTAAAACTTGATCTATACTACTTCTTACTGGTTATTACATCAACTTAGAAGCTTCATCTGTGCTCTACTATGGTGCTTTTAGTGTCCCCGCATAACGCAGCACGCGACATAGCTTTGCAGACGATAAGTACAACCGTTTCAGAGAAGAGGGGCCAATGTGACGATCTGGCTTTAAGTCGATTCGATAACAAATGACGAAAACGGACGGATTTCTTTAGGTTTTTACTACATATGAACACTTTTCACATTCTCCCGTGCAACTCGGCTGCTAGTCCTCCTTTCATGTGAATCTTAAGGTCCTAGCTCATTTCCAAGGCACCAAAGCCAGCTACAAAGTCAATAATCGATACATAAAACTTGAATTGTACTACTTCTTACTGGCTATTACATCAACTTAGAAGCTTCATCTATGTTCTACTATGGTGCTTTTAGTGTCTCCGCATACCGCAGCACGCGACGTAGCTTTGCAGACGATTAGTACAACCGTCTCAGAGAGGAGAGCGGCTAATGTGACGCTCTTGCTTTAAGTCGATTCGATAACAAATGACGAAAACGGACAGATTTCTCATGTTTTTACTACATATGAACACTTTTCGCATTCTCCCATGAAACTCGGCTGCTAGTCCTCCTTTCATGCAGAATCTTAAGGTCCTAGCTCATGTCTAAGGCACCAAAGCCAGCTAACAAGTCAATAATCGATACCTAAAACGTGAATTGTATTACTTCTTACTGGCTATTACATCAACTTAGAAGCTTCATCAGTGTTCTACTATGGTGCTTTTAGTGTATCGGCATACCGCAGCACGCGACATAGCTTTGCAGACGTTAAGTACAACCGTTTCAGGGAGAAGAACGGCCAATGTGACGATCTATCTTTAAGTCGATTCGATAACAAATGACGAAAACGGACGGATTTCTTTAGGTTTTTACTACATATGAACACTTGTCACATTCTCACGTGCAACTCGGCTGCTATTCCTCCTGTCATGCAGAATCTTAAGGTCCTAGCTCATGTCCAAGGCATCAAAGCCAGCTAAAATGTCAATAATCGATAGGTAAAACTTGAATTGTACTACTTCTTACTGGCTATTACATCAACTTAGAAGCTTCATCTGTGTTCTACTATGGTGCTTTTAGTGTCTCCGCATACCGCAACACGCGACATAGCTTTGCAGACGATAAGTACAATCGTTTCAGAGAGAAGAGCGGCCAATGTGACGGTCTGGCTTTAAGTCGATTCGATAACAAATGACGAAAACGGACGGATTTCTCAGGTTTTTACTACATATGAACACTTTTCGCATTCTCCCATGCAACTTGGCTGCTAGTCCTCATTTCATGCAGAGTCTTAAGGTCCTAGGTAATGGCCAAGGCACCAAAGCCAGCTAAAAAGTACATAATCAGTACCCATAACTTGAATTGTACTACTTCTTACTGGATATTACATCAACTTAGAAGCTTCATCTTTGTTCTACTATGGTGCTTTTAGTGTCTCCGCATACCGCAGCACGCAACATAGCTTTGCAGACGTTAAGTACAACCGTTTCAGGGAGAAGAACGGCCAATGTGACGATCTATCTTTAAGTCGATTCCATAACAAATGACGAAAACGGACCGATTTCTCAGTTTTTTACTACATATGAACACTTTTCACATTCTCCCGTGCAACTCGGCTGCTAGTCCTCGTTTCATGCAGAATCGTAAGGTCCTAGCTCAAATCCAAGGCACCAAAGCCGGCTAAAAAGTTAATAATCGATACCTAAATCTTGAATTGTACTACTTCTTGCTTGCTATTACATCAACTTAGAAGCTTCATCTCCGCATACCGCAGCACACGACATAGCTTTGCAGACGATAAGTACAACCGTTTCAGAGAGGAGGGCGGCCAATGTGACGATCTGGCTTTAAATCGATTCGATAACAAATGACGAAAACGGACGGATTTCTCAGGTTTTTACTACATATGAACACTTGTCTCATTCTCCCGTGCAACTCGGCTGCTAGTCCTTCTTTCATGCAGAATCTTAAGGTCCTAGCTCATGTCCAAGGCACCAAAGCCAGTTAAAAAGTCAATAATCTATACCTAAAACTTGAATTGTACTACTTCTTACTGGTTATTACATCAACTTAGAAGCTTCATCTGTGTTCTACTATGGTGCTTTTAGTGTCTCCGGATAACGCAGCACGCGACATAGCTTTGCAGACGATAAGTACAACCGTTTCAGAGAAGAGGGGATAATGTGACTATCTGGCTTTAAGTCGATTCGATAACAAATGACGAAAACGGACGGATTTCTCATATTTTTACTACATATGAACACTTTACACATTCTCCCATGCAACTCGGCTGCTAGTCCTCCTTTCATGCAGAATCTTAAGGTCCTAGCTCATGTCCTTGGCACCAAAGCCAGCTAAAAAGTCAATAATCGATACATAAAACTTGAATTGTACTACTTCTTACTGGCTATTACATCAACTTAGAAGCTTCATCTGTGTTCTACTATGGTGCTTTTTGTGTCTCCGCATACCGCAGCACGCGATATAGCTTTGCAGACGATAAGTACAACCGTTTCAGAGAGAAGAGCGGCCAATGTGACGATCTTGCTTTCAGTCGATTCGATAACAAATGACGAAAACGGACGGATTTCTCAGGTTTTTACTACATATGAACACTTTTCACATTCTCCCATGCAACTCGGCTGCTAGTCCTCCTTTCATACAGAATCTTAAGGTCCTAGCTCATGTCCAAAGCACCAAAGCCAGAAAAAAGGTCAATAATCGATACTTATTACTTGAATTGTACTACTTCTTACTGGCTATTACATCAACTTAGAAGCTTCATCTGTGTTCTACTGTGGTGCATTTAGTGTCTCCGCATACCGCAGCACGCGACATAGCTTTGCAGACGATAAGTACAACCGTTTCAGACAGAACTGCAGCCAATGTGATGATGCTGATTTAAGTAGATTCTATAACAAATTATGAAAACGGACGGATTTCTCAGGTTTTTACTACATATGAACACTTTTGACATTCTTCCGTGCAACTCGGCTGCTAGTCCTCCTTTCATGCAGAATCTTAAGGTCCTAGCTCATGTTCAAGGCACCAAAGCCGGCTAAAAAGTCAATAATCGATACCTAAAACTTGAATTGTACTACTTCTTACTTGCTATTACATCAACTTAGAAGCTTCATCTGTGTTCTACTATGGTGCTTTTAGTGTCTCCGCATACCGCAGCACGTGACATAGCTTTGCAGACGATAAGTACAACCGTTTCAGAGAGAAGAGCGGCCAATGTGACGATCTGGCTTTAGGTCGATTCGATAACAAATGACGGAAACGGACGGATTTCTAATGGTTTTACTACATATGAACACTTTTCACATACTCCCGTGCAACGTGGCTGCTAGTCCTCCTTTCATGCAGAATCTTAAGCTCCTAGCTCATGTCCAAGGCACAAAAGCCAGCAAAATAGTCAATAATCGATACCTAAAACTTGAACTATACTACTTCTTACTGGTTATTACATCAACTTGGAAGCTTCATCTGTGCTCTACTATGGTTCTTTTAGTGTCTCCGCATAACGCAGCACGCGACATAGCTTTGCAGACGATAAGTACAACCGTTTCAGAGAAGAGGGGCCAATGTGACGATCTGGCTTTAAGTCGATTCAATAACAAATGACGAAAACGGACGGATTTCTTTAGGTTTTTACTACATATGAACACTTTTCACATTCTCCCGTGCAACTCGGCTGCTAGTCCTCCTTTCATGCAGAATCTTAAGGTCCTAGCTCATTTCCAAGGCACCAAAGCCAGCTAAAAAGTCAATAATCGATAGATAAAACTTGAATTGTACTGCTTCTTACTGGCTATTACATCAACTTAGAAGCTTCATCTGTGTTCTACTATGGTGCTTTTAGTGTCTCCGCATACCGCAGCACGCGACATAGCTTTGCAGACGATTAGTACAACCGTTTCAGAGAGGAGAGCGGCTAATGTGACGCTCTTGCTTTAAGTCGATTCGATAACAAATGACGAAAACGGACGGATTTCTCATGTTTTTACTACATATGAACACTTTTCGCATTCTCCCATGAAACTCGGCTGCTAGTCCTCCTTTCATGCAGAATCTTAAGGTCCTAGCTCATGTCCAAGGCACCAAAGCCAGCTAAAAAGTCAAAAATCGATACCTAAATCGTAAATTAAACTACTTCTTACTGGCTATTACATCAACTTAGAAGCTTCATCTATGTTCTACTATGGTGCTTTTAGTGTCTCCGCATACCGCAGCACGCGACATAGCTTTGCAGACGATAAGTACAACCGTTTCAGACAGAACTGCAGCCAATGTGATGATCCTGATTTAAGTAGATTCTATAACAAATTATGAAAACGGACGGATTTCTCAGGTTTTTACTACATATGAACACTTTTGACATTCTCCCGTGCAACTCGGCTGCTAGTCCTCCTTTCATGCAGAATCTTAAGGTCCTAGCTCATGTTCAAGGCACCAAAGCCGGCTAAAAAGTCAATAATCGATACCTAAAACTTGAATTGTACTACTTCTTACTTGCTATTACATCAACTTAGAAGCTTCATCTGTGTTCTACTATTCTGCTTTTAGTGTCTCCGCATACCGCAGCACGCGACATAGCTTTGCAGACGATAAGTACAACCGTTTCAGAGAAGAGGGGATAATGTGACTATCTGGCTTTAAGTCGATTCGATATCAAATGACGTAAACGGACGGATTTTTCATTTTTTTACTACATATGAACACTTTACACATTCTCCCATGCAACTCGGCTGCTAGTCCTCCTTTCATGCAGAATCTTTAGGTCCTAGCTCATGTCCAAGGCACCAAAGCCAGCTAAAAAGTCAATAATCGATACATAAAACTTGAATTGTACTACTTCTTACTGGCTATTACATCAACTTAGAAGCTTCATCTGTGTTCTACTATGGTGCTTTTAGTGTCTCCGCATACCGCAGCACGCGATATAGCTTTGCGGACGATAAGTACAACCGTTTCAGAGAGAAGAGCGGCCAATGTGACGATCTTGCTTTAAGTCGATTCGATAACAAATGACGAAAACGGACGGATTTCTCAGGTTTTTACTACATATGAACACTTTTCACATTCTCCCATGCAACTCGGCTGCTAGTCCTCCTTTCATACAGAATCTTAAGGTCCTAGCTCATGTCCAAGGCACCAAAGCCAGAATAAAGGTCAATAATCGATACTTATTACTTGAATTGTACTACTTCTTACTGGCTATTACATCAACTTAGAAGCTTCATCTGTGTTCTACTATGGTGCATTTAGTGTCTCCGCATACCGCAGCACGCGACATAGCTTTGCAGACGATAAGTACAACCGTTTCAGAGAGAAGAGCGGCCAATGTGACGATCTTGCTTTAAGTCCATTCGATAAGAAATGACGAAAACGGACGGATTTCTCAGGTTTTTACTACATATGAACACTTTTCGCATTCTTCCATGAAACTCGGCTGCTAGTCCTCCTTTCATGCAGAATCTTAAGGTCCTAGCTCATGTCCAAGGCACCAAAGCCAGCTAAAATGTCAATAATCGATACCTAAAACGTAAATTGTACTACTTCTTACTGGCTATTACATCAACTTAGAAGCTTCATGTATGTTCTACTGTGGTGCTTTTAGTGTCTCCGCATACCGCAGCACGCGACATAGCTTTGCAGACGATAAGTACAACCGTTTCAGACAGAACAGCAGCCAATGTGATTATCCTGATTTAAGTAGATTCTATAACAAATTATGAAAACGGACGGATTTCTCAGGTTTTTACTACATATGAACACTTTTGACATTCTCCCGTGCAACTCGGCTGCTAGTCCTCCTTTCATGCAGAATCTTAAGGTCCTAGCTCATGTTCAAGGCACCAAAGCCGGCTAAAAGGTCAATAATCGATACCTAAAACTTGAGTTGTACTACTTCTTACTTGCTATTACATCAACTTAGAAGCTTCATCTGTGTTCTACTATGGTGCTTTTAGTGTCTCCACATACCGCAGCACGCGACATAGCTTTGCAGACGGTAAGTACAACCGTTTCAGAGAGAAGAGCGGCCAATGTGACGATCTGGCTTTAGGTCGATTCGATAACAAATGACGAAAACGGACGGATTTCTAATGTTTTTACTACATATGAACACTTTTCACATACTCCCGTGCAACGTGGCTGCTAGTCCTCCTTTCATGCAGAATCTTAAGCTCCTAGCTCATGTCCAAGGCACAAAAGCCAGCAAAATAGTCAATAATCGATACTTAAAACTTGAACTATACTACTTCTTACTGGTTATTACATCAACTTAGAAGCTTCATCTGTGCTCTACTATGGTGCTTTTAGTGTCTCCGCATAACGCAGCACGCGACATAGCTTTGCAGACGATAAGTACAACCGTTTCAGAGAGAGGGGCCAATGTGACAATCTGGGTTTAAGTCGATTCGATAACAAATGACGAAAACGGACGGATTTCTCAGGTTTTTACTACATATGAACACTTTTCACATTCTCCCATACAACTCGGCTGCTAGTCCTCCTTTCATGCAGAATCTTAAGGTCCTAGCTCATGTCCAAGGCCCCAAAGAATGGTAAAAAGTCAATAATCGAACCTAAGTCTTGAATTGTACTACATTTAACTGGATATTACTTCAACTTAGAAGCTACATCTGTGTTCTACAATGGTGATTTAAGTGTCTCCGCATACCGCAGCACGCGACATAGCTTTGCAGACGATAAGTACAACCGTTTCAGAGAGAAGAGCGGCCAATGTGACGATCTGGCTTTCAGTCGATTCGATAACAAATGACGAAAACGAACGGATTTCTCAGGTTTTTACTACATATGAACACTTTTCACATACTCCCGTGCAACGCGGCTGCTAGTCCTCCTTTCATGCAGAATCGTAAGCTCCTAGCTCATGTACAAAGGCACAAAAGCCAGCAAAATAGTCAATAATCGATAACTAAAACTAGAACTGTACTACTTCTTACTGGCTATTACATCAGCTTAGAAGCTTCATCTGTGTTCTACTATGGTGCTTTTAGTGTCTCCGTATACCGCAGCACGCGACATAGCTTTGCAGACGATAAGTACAACCGTTTGAGAGAAGAGGGCCCAATATGTCAATCTGGGTTTAAGTCGATTCCATAACAAATGACGAAAACGGACGGATTTCTCAGGTTTTTACTACATATGAACACTTTTCACATTCTCCCATGCAACTCGGCTGCTAGTCCTCCTTTCATGCAGATTCTTAAGCTCCTAGCTCATGTACAAAGGCACAAAAGCCAGCAAAATAGTCAATAATCGATACCTAAAACTTGAACTGTACTACTTCTTACTTTGCGGACGATAAGTACAACCGTTTCAGAGAGAAGAACGGCCAATGTGACGATCTGGCTTTAAGTCGATTAGATAACAAATGACGAAAACGAACGGATTTCTCAGGTTTTTACTACATATGAACACTTTTGACATACTCCCGTGCAACGCGGCTGCTATTTCTCCTTTCATGCAGAATCTTAAGGTCCTAGCTCATGTCCAAGGCTCCAAAGCCAGCAAAAAATTCAATAATCGATACCTAAAACTTGAATTGTACTACTTCTTACATGCTATTACATCAACTTAGAAGCTTCATCTGTGTTCATTTATGGTGCTTTTAGTGTCTCCGCATACCGCAGCACGCGACATAGCTTTGCAGACGATAAGTACAACCGTTTCAGAGAGAAGGGCGGCCAATGTGACGATCTGGCTTTAAGTCGATTCGATAACAAATGACGAAAACGAACGGATTTCTCAGGTTTTTACTACATATGAACACTTTTAACATTCTCCCTTGCAACTCGGCTGCTAGTCCTCCTTTCATGCAGAATCTTAAGGTCCTACATCATGTCCATGGCTCCAAAGCCAGGTAAAAAGTCAAAAATCGATTCCTAAAACGTAAATTGTACTACTTCTTACTGGCTATTACATCAACTTAGAAGCTTCATCTTTGTTCTACTATGGTGCTTTTAGTGTCTCCGCATACCGCAGCACGCGACATAGCTTTGCAGACGATAAGTACAGCCGTTTCAGACAGAACTGCGGCCAATGTGACGATCTGGATTTAAGTCGATTCTGTAACAAATGATGAAAACGGACTGATTTCTCAGGTTTTTAATACATATGAACACTTTTCACATTCTCCCGTGCAACTCGGCTGCTAGTCCTCGCTTCATGCAGAATCTTAAGGCCCCAGCTCATGTCCAAGGCATCAAAGAAGGGTAAAAAGTCAATAATCGATAACCAAATCTTGAATTGTACTACATCTTACTGGCTATTACATCAACTTAGAAGCTTCATCTGTGTTCTACTATGGTGCTTTATGTATCTCCGCATACCGCAGCACACGACATAGCTTTGAAGACGATAAGTACAACCGTTTCAGAGAGAAGAGCGGCCAATGTAACGATCTGGCTTTAAGTCGATTCGATAATAAATGACGAAAACAGACGGATTTCTCATGTTTTTACTACATATGAACCCTTTTCACATTCTCCCATGCAACTCGGCAGCTAGTCCTCTTTTCATGCAGAATCATAATGTCCTAGCTCATGTCCAAGGCACAAAGGCCAGCTAAAAAGTCAATAATCGATAAATAAAACTTGAATTGTACTATTTCTTACTGGCTATTACATCAACTTAGAAGCTTCATCTGCGTTCTACTATGGTGCTTTTAGTGTCTCCACATACCGCAGCACGCGACATAGCTTTGCAGACGATAAGTACAACCGTTTCAGAGAGAAGAGCGGGCAATGTGACGATCTGGCTTCAAGTTGATTCGATAATAACTGACGAAAAAGGACCGATTTCTCAGGTTTTTACTACATATGAACACCTTTCACATTCTCCCATGCAACTCGGCTGCTAGTCCTCCTTTCATGCAGAATCTTAAGGACATAGCTCATGTCCAAGGCACCAAAGCCAGCTAAAAAGTCAATATTCGATACCTAAAACTTGAATTGTACTACTTCTTACTGGCTATTACATGAACTTAGAAGCTTCATCTGTGTTCTACTATGGTGCTTTTAGTGTCTCCGCATACCGCAGCACGCGACATAGCTTTGCAGACGATAAGTACAACCGTTTCAGAGAGAAGAGCGGCCAATGTGACGCACTGCTTTAAGTCGATTCGATAATAAATTACGAAAACGGACGGATTTCTCAAGTTTTTACTACATATGAACTCTTTTCACATTCTCCCATGCAACTCGGCTGCTAGTCCTCCTTCTATGCGGAATCATAAGGTCCTAGCTCATGTCCAAGGCACAAAAGCCAGCTAAAAAGTCAATAATCGATACCTAAAACTTGAATTGTACTACTTCTTACTGGCTATTACAACTTAGAAGCTTAATCTGTGTTCTACTATGGTGCTTTTAGTGTCTCCGCATACCGCAGCACGCGACATAGCTTTGCAGACGATAAGTACAACCGTTTCAGAGAGAAGAGCGGCCAATGTGACGCACTGCTTTAAGTCGATTCGATAATAAATTACGAAAACGGACGGATTTCTCAGGTTTTTACTACATATGAAAACTTTTCGCGTTCTCCCGTGCAACTCGGCAGCTAGTCCTCTTTTCATGCAGAATCTTAAGGTCCTAGCTCATGTCCAAGTCACCAAGGCCAGCTAAAAATTCAATATTCGATACCTAAAACTTGAATTGTACTACTCCTTACTGGCTATTACATCAACTGAGAAGATTAATCTGTGTTCTACTACGGTGCTTTTAGTGTCTCCGCATACTGCAGCACGCGAAATAGCTTTGCAGACGATAAGTATACCGTTTCAGAGAGAAGAGGGGCCAATGTGACGATCTGGCTTTAAGTCGATTCGATAACAAATGACGAAAACGGACGGATTTCTCAGGTTTTTACTACATATGAACAATTTTTACATTCTCCCGTGCAACTCGGCTGCTAGTCCTCCTTTCATGCAGAATCGTAAGGTCCTAGCTCATGTCCTAGGCACCAAAGACAGCAAAAAAGTCAAAAATCGATACCTAAATCTTGAATTGTACTACTTCTTACTGGCTATTACATCAACTTTGAAACTTCATCTGTGTTCTACTATGGTGCTTTTAGTGTCCCCGCGTTCCGCAGCACGCGACATAGCTTTGCAGACGATAAGTACAATCGTTTCAGTGAGAAGAGCGGCCAATGTGACGATCTGGCTTTAAGTCGATTCGATAATAAATTACGAAAACGGACGGATTTCTCAGGTTTTTACTACATATGAACACTTTTCAAATCCTCCCGTGCAACTCGGCTGCTAGTCCTCCTTTCATGCAGAATCTTAAGGTCCTAGCTCATGTCCAAGGCACCTAAACCACCTAAAAAGTCAATATTCGATACCTAAAACTTGAATTGTACTACTCCTTACTGGCTATTACATCAACTTAGAAGCTTCATCTGTGTTCTACTATGGTGCTTTTAGTGTCTCCGCATACCGCAGCACACGACATAGCTTTGCAGACGATAAGTACAACCGTTTCAGAGAGATGAGCGGCCAAAGTGACGCACTGCTTTAAGGCGATTCGATAATAAATTACGAAAACGGACGGATTTCTCAGGTTTTTACTACATATGAACACTTTTCACATTCTCCCATGCAACTCGGCTGCTAGGCCTCCTTTCATGCAGAATCTTAAGGACATAGCTCATGTCCAAGGCACCAAAGCCAGCTAAAAAGTAAATAATAGTTACTTAAACTTGAATTGTACTACTTCTTACTGGCTATTACATCAACTTAGAAGCTTCATCTGTGTTCCACTATGGTGCTTTTAGTGTCTCCGCATACCGCAGCACGCGACATAGCTTTGCTGACGATAAGTACAACCGTTTCAGAGAGAAGAGGGGCCAATGTGACGATCTGGCTCTAAGTCAATTCGATAACAAATGACGAAAATGGACGGATTTCTCAGGTTTTTACTACATATGAACACTTTTCACATTCTCCCGTGCAGCGCGGCTGCTAGTCCTCCTTTTATGCAGAATCTTAAGGTCCTAGCTCATGTCCAAGGCACCAAGGCCAGCTAAAAAGTCAATAATCGATACCTAAAACTTGAATTGTACTACATCTCACTGGCTATCACATCAACTTAGAAGCTTCATCTGTGTTCTACTATGGTGCTTTTAGTGTCTCCGCATACCGCAGCACGCGACATAGCTTTGCAGACGATAAGTACAACCGTTTCAGAGAGAAGAGCGGCCAATGTGACGATCTGGCTTTAAGTCGATTCGATAACAAATGAATAAAAGGGGACTAATTTCTCAGGTTTTTACTACATATGAACACTTTTCACATACTCCCGTGCAACGCGGATGCTAGTCCTCCTTTCATGCACAACCTTAAGGTCCTAGCTCATGTCCAAGGCACCAAAGCCAGCTAAAAAGTCAATAATCGATACCTAAAACTTGAATTGTACTACTTCTCACTGGCTATCACATCAACTTAGAAGCTTCATCTGTGTTCTACTATGGTGCTTTTAGTGACTCCGCATACCGCAGCACGCGACATAGCTTTGCAGACGATAAGTACAACCGTTTCAGAGAGAAGAGGGGCCAATGTGACGATCTGGCTTTAAGTCGATTCGATAACAAATGACCAAAACAGACGGAATTCTCAGGTTTTTACTACATATGAACACTTTTTACATTCTCCCGTGCAACTCGGCTGCTAGTCCTCCTTTCATGCAGAATCGTAAGGTCCTACCTCATGTCCAAGGCACCAAAGCCAACTAAAAAGTCAATATTCGATACCTAAAACTTGAATTGTACTACTCCTTACTGGCTATTACATCAACTTAGAAGCTTCATCTGTGTTCTACTATGGTGCTTTTAGTGACTCCGCATACCGCAGCACGCGACATAGCTTTGCAGACGATAAGTACAACCGTTTCAGAGAGAAGAGCGGGCAATGTGACGATCTGGCTTCAAGTTGATTCGATAACAACTGACGAAAAAGGCCCGATTTCTCAGGTTTTTACTACATATGAACACCTTTCACATTCTCCCATGCAACTCGGCTGCTAGTCCTCCTTTCATGCAGAATCTTAAGGACATAGCTCATGTCCAAGGCACCAAAGCCAGCTAAAAAGTCAATATTCGATACCTAAAACTTGAATTGTATTACTTCTTACTGGCTATTACATCAACTTAGAAGCTTCATCTGTGTTCTACTATGGTGCTTTTAGTGTCTCCGCATACCGCAGCACGCGACATTGCTTTGCAGACGATAAGTACAACCGTTTCAGAGAGAAGAGCGGCCAATGTGACGATATGCTTTAAGTCGATTCGATAATAAATTACGAAAACGGACGGATTTCTCAGGTTTTTACTACATATGAACACTTTTCGCATCCTCCCGTGCCACTCGGCTGCTAGTCCTCGTTTCATGCACAATCTTAAGGTCCTACCTCATGTCCAACGCACCAAAGCCAGCTAAAAAGACAATATTAGATACTTAATACTTGAATTGTACTATTCCTTACTGGCTATTACATCAACTTAGAAGCTTCATCTGTGTTCTACTATGGTGCTTTTAGTGACTCCGCATACCGCAGCACGCGACATAGCTTTGCAGACGATAAGTACAACCGTTTCAGAGACAAGAGCGGGCAATGTGACGATCTGGCTTCAAGTTGACTCGATAACAACTGACGAAAAAGGACCGATTTCTCAGGTTTTTTCTACATATGAACACCTTTCACATTCTCCCATGCAACTCGGCTCCTAGTCCTCCTTTCATGCAGGATCTTAAGGACATAGCTCATGTCCAAGGCACCAAAGCCAGCTAAAAAGTCAATAATCGATACCTAAAACTTGAAATGTACTACTTCTTACTGGTTATTACATCAACTTAGAAGCTTCATCTGTGTTCTGCTATGGTGCTTTTAGTGTCTCCGCATACCGCAGCACGCGACATAGCTTTGCTGACGATAAGTACAACCGTTTCAGAGAGAAGAGGGGCCAATGTGACGATCTGGCTCTAAGTCAATTCGATAACAAATGACGAAAATGGACGGATTTCTCAGGTTTTTACTACATATGAACACTTTTCACATACTCCCGTGCAGCGCGGCTGCTAGTCCTCCTTTTATGCAGAATCTTAAGGTCCTAGCTCATGTCCAAGGCACCAAGGCCAGCTAAAAAGTCAATAATCGATACCTAAAACTTGAATTGTACTACATCTCACTGGCTATCACATCAACTTAGAAGCTTCATCTGTGTTCTACTATGGTGCTTTTAGTGACTCCGCATACCGCAGCACGCGACATAGCTTTGCAGACGATAAGTACAACCGTTTCAGAGAGAAGAGCGGGCAATGTGACGATCTGGCTTCAAGTTGATTCGATAACAACTGACGAAAAAGGCCCGATTTCTCAGGTTTTTACTACATATGAACACCTTTCACATTCTCCCATGCAACTCGGCTGCTAGTCCTCCTTTCATGCAGAATCTTAAGGACATAGCTCATGTCCAAGGCACCAAAGCCAGCTAAAAAGTCAATATTCGATACCTAAAACTTGAATTGTATTACTTCTTACTGGCTATTACATCAACTTAGAAGCTTCATCTGTGTTCTACTATGGTGCTTTTAGTGTCTCCGCATACCGCAGCACGCGACATTGCTTTGCAGACGATAAGTACAACCGTTTCAGAGAGAAGAGCGGCCAATGTGACGATATGCTTTAAGTCGATTCGATAATAAATTACGAAAACGGACGGATTTCTCAGGTTTTTACTACATATGAACACTTTTCGCATCCTCCCGTGCCACTCGGCTGCTAGTCCTCGTTTCATGCACAATCTTAAGGTCCTACCTCATGTCCAACGCACCAAAGCCAGCTAAAAAGACAATATTAGATACTTAATACTTGAATTGTACTATTCCTTACTGGCTATTACATCAACTTAGAAGCTTCATCTGTGTTCTACTATGGTGCTTTTAGTGACTCCGCATACCGCAGCACGCGACATAGCTTTGCAGACGATAAGTACAACCGTTTCAGAGACAAGAGCGGGCAATGTGACGATCTGGCTTCAAGTTGACTCGATAACAACTGACGAAAAAGGACCGATTTCTCAGGTTTTTTCTACATATGAACACCTTTCACATTCTCCCATGCAACTCGGCTCCTAGTCCTCCTTTCATGCAGGATCTTAAGGACATAGCTCATGTCCAAGGCACCAAAGCCAGCTAAAAAGTCAATAATCGATACCTAAAACTTGAAATGTACTACTTCTTACTGGTTATTACATCAACTTAGAAGCTTCATCTGTGTTCTGCTATGGTGCTTTTAGTGTCTCCGCATACCGCAGCACGCGACATAGCTTTGCAGACGATAAGTACAACCGTTTCAGAGAGAAGAGGGGCCAATGTGACGATCTGGCTCTAAGTCAATTCGATAACAAATGACGAAAATGGACGGATTTCTCAGGTTTTTACTACATATGAACACTTTTCACATACTCCCGTGCAGCGCGGCTGCTAGTCCTCCTTTTATGCAGAATCTTAAGGTCCTAGCTCATGTCCAAGGCACCAAGGCCAGCTAAAAAGTCAATAATCGATACCTAAAACTTGAATTGTACTACATCTCACTGGCTATCACATCAACTTAGAAGCTTCATCTGTGTTCTACTATGGTGCTTTTAGTGTCTCCGCATACCGCAGCACGCGACATAGCTTTGCAGACGATAAGTACAACCGTTTCAGAGAGAAGAGCGGCCAATGTGACGATCTGGCTTTAAGTCGATTCGATAACAAATGAATAAAAGGGGACTAATTTCTCAGGTTTTTACTACATATGAACACTTTTCACATACTCCCGTGCAACGCGGATGCTAGTCCTCCTTTCATGCACAATCTTAAGGTCCTAGCTCATGTCCAAGGCACCAAAGCCAGCTAAAAAGTCAATAATCGATACCTAAAACTTGAATTGTACTACTTCTCACTGGCTATCACATCAACTTAGAAGCTTCATCTGTGTTCTACTATGGTGCTTTTAGTGACTCCGCATACCGCAGCACGCGACATAGCTTTGCAGACGATAAGTACAACCGTTTCAGAGAGAAGAGGGGCCAATGTGACGATCTGGCTTTAAGTCGATTCGATAACAAATGACCAAAACAGACGGGTTTCTCAGGTTTTTACTACATATGAACACTTTTTACATTCTCCCGTGCAACTCGGCTGCTAGTCCTCCTTTCATGCAGAATCGTAAGGTCCTACCTCATGTCCAAGGCACCAAAGCCAACTAAAAAGTCAATATTCGATACCTAAAACTTGAATTGTACTACTCCTTACTGGCTATTACATCAACTTAGAAGCTTCATCTGTGTTCTACTATGGTGCTTTTAGTGACTCCGCATACCGCAGCACGCGACATAGCTTTGCAGACGATAAGTACAACCGTTTCAGAGAGAAGAGCGGGCAATGTGACGATCTGGCTTCAAGTTGATTCGATAACAACTGACGAAAAAGGCCCGATTTCTCAGGTTTTTACTACATATGAACACCTTTCACATTCTCCCATGCAACTCGGCTGCTAGTCCTCCTTTCATGCAGAATCTTAAGGACATAGCTCATGTCCAAGGAACCAAAGCCAGCTAAAAAGTCAATATTCGATACCTAAAACTTGAATTGTATTACTTCTTACTGGCTATTACATCAACTTAGAAGCTTCATCTGTGTTCTACTATGGTGCTTTTAGTGTCTCCGCATACCGCAGCACGCGACATTGCTTTGCAGACGATAAGTACAACCGTTTCAGAGAGAAGAGCGGCCAATGTGACGATATGCTTTAAGTCGATTCGATAATAAATTACGAAAACGGACGGATTTCTCAGGTTTTTACTACATATGAACACTTTTCGCATCCTCCCGTGCCACTCGGCTGCTAGTCCTCGTTTCATGCACAATCTTAAGGTCCTACCTCATGTCCAACGCACCAAAGCCAGCTAAAAAGACAATATTAGATACTTAATACTTGAATTGTACTATTCCTTACTGGCTATTACATCAACTTAGAAGCTTCATCTGTGTTCTACTATGGTGCTTTTAGTGACTCCGCATACCGCAGCACGCGACATAGCTTTGCAGACGATAAGTACAACCGTTTCAGAGACAAGAGCGGGCAATGTGACGATCTGGCTTCAAGTTGACTCGATAACAACTGACGAAAAAGGACCGATTTCTCAGGTTTTTTCTACATATGAACACCTTTCACATTCTCCCATGCAACTCGGCTCCTAGTCCTCCTTTCATGCAGGATCTTAAGGACATAGCTCATGTCCAAGGCACCAAAGCCAGCTAAAAAGTCAATAATCGATACCTAAAACTTGAAATGTACTACTTCTTACTGGTTATTACATCAACTTTGAAGCTTCATCTGTGTTCTGCTATGGTGCTTTTAGTGTCTCCGCATACCGCAGCACGCGACATAGCTTTGCTGACGATAAGTACAACCGTTTCAGAGAGAAGAGGGGCCAATGTGACGATCTGGCTCTAAGTCAATTCGATAACAAATGACGAAAATGGACGGATTTCTCAGGTTTTTACTACATATGAACACTTTTCACATACTCCCGTGCAGCGCGGCTGCTAGTCCTCCTTTTATGCAGAATCTTAAGGTCCTAGCTCATGTCCAAGGCACCAAGGCCAGCTAAAAAGTCAATAATCGATACCTAAAACTTGAATTGTACTACATCTCACTGGCTATCACATCAACTTAGAAGCTTCATCTGTGTTCTACTATGGTGCTTTTAGTGTCTCCGCATACCGCAGCACGCGACATAGCTTTGCAGACGATAAGTACAACCGTTTCAGAGAGAAGAGCGGCCAATGTGACGATCTGGCTTTAAGTCGATTCGATAACAAATGAATAAAAGGGGACTAATTTCTCAGGTTTTTACTACATATGAACACTTTTCACATACTCCCGTGCAACGCGGATGCTAGTCCTCCTTTCATGCACAATCTTAAGGTCCTAGCTCATGTCCAAGGCACCAAAGCCAGCTAAAAAGTCAATAATCGATACCTAAAACTTGAATGTACTACTTCTCACTGGCTATCACATCAACTTAGAAGCTTCATCTGTGTTCTACTATGGTGCTTTTAGTGACTCCGCATACCGCAGCACGCGACATAGCTTTGCAGACGATAAGTACAACCGTTTCAGAGAGAAGAGGGGCCAATGTGACGATCTGGCTTTAAGTCGATTCGATAACAAATGACCAAAACAGACGGATTTCTCAGGTTTTTACTACATATGAACACTTTTTACATTCTCCCGTGCAACTCGGCTGCTAGTCCTCCTTTCATGCAGAATCGTAAGGTCCTACCTCATGTCCAAGGCACCAAAGCCAACTAAAAAGTCAATATTCGATACCTAAAACTTGAATTGTACTACTCCTTACTGGCTATTACATCAACTTAGAAGCTTCATCTGTGTTCTACTATGGTGCTTTTAGTGACTCCGCATACCGCAGCACGCGACATAGCTTTGCAGACGATAAGTACAACCGTTTCAGAGAGAAGAGCGGGCAATGTGACGATCTGGCTTCAAGTTGATTCGATAACAACTGACGAAAAAGGCCCGATTTCTCAGGTTTTTACTACATATGAACACCTTTCACATTCTCCCATGCAACTCGGCTGCTAGTCCTCCTTTCATGCAGAATCTTAAGGACATAGCTCATGTCCAAGGAACCAAAGCCAGCTAAAAAGTCAATATTCGATACCTAAAACTTGAATTGTATTACTTCTTACTGGCTATTACATCAACTTAGAAGCTTCATCTGTGTTCTACTATGGTGCTTTTAGTGTCTCCGCATACCGCAGCACGCGACATTGCTTTGCAGACGATAAGTACAACCGTTTCAGAGAGAAGAGCGGCCAATGTGACGATATGCTTTAAGTCGATTCGATAATAAATTACGAAAACGGACGGATTTCTCAGGTTTTTACTACATATGAACACTTTTCGCATCCTCCCGTGCCACTCGGCTGCTAGTCCTCGTTTCATGCACAATCTTAAGGTCCTACCTCATGTCCAACGCACCAAAGCCAGCTAAAAAGACAATATTAGATACTTAATACTTGAATTGTACTATTCCTTACTGGCTATTACATCAACTTAGAAGCTTCATCTGTGTTCTACTATGGTGCTTTTAGTGACTCCGCATACCGCAGCACGCGACATAGCTTTGCAGACGATAAGTACAACCGTTTCAGAGACAAGAGCGGGCAATGTGACGATCTGGCTTCAAGTTGACTCGATAACAACTGACGAAAAAGGACCGATTTCTCAGGTTTTTTCTACACATGAACACCTTTCACATTCTCCCATGCAATTCGGCTCCTAGTCCTCCTTTCATGCAGGATCTTAAGGACATAGCTCATGTCCAAGGCACCAAAGCCAGCTAAAAAGTCAATAATCGATACCTAAAACTTGAAATGTACTACTTCTTACTGGTTATTACATCAACTTAGAAGCTTCATCTGTGTTCTGCTATGGTGCTTTTAGTGTCTCCGCATACCGCAGCACGCGACATAGCTTTGCTGACGATAAGTACAACCGTTTCAGAGAGAAGAGGGGCCAATGTGACGATCTGGCTCTAAGTCAATTCGATAACAAATGACGAAAATGGACGGATTTCTCAGGTTTTTACTACATATGAACACTTTTCACATACTCCCGTGCAGCGCGGCTGCTAGTCCTCCTTTTATGCAGAATCTTAAGGTCCTAGCTCATGTCCAAGGCACCAAGGCCAGCTAAAAAGTCAATAATCGATACCTAAAACTTGAATTGTACTACATCTCACTGGCTATCACATCAACTTAGAAGCTTCATCTGTGTTCTACTATGGTGCTTTTAGTGTCTCCGCATACCGCAGCACGCGACATAGCTTTGCAGACGATAAGTACAACCGTTTCAGAGAGAAGAGCGGCCAATGTGACGATCTGGCTTTAAGTCGATTCGATAACAAATGAATAAAAGGGGACTAATTTCTCAGGTTTTTACTACATATGAACACTTTTCACATACTCCCGTGCAACGCGGATGCTAGTCCTCCTTTCATGCACAATCTTAAGGTCCTAGCTCATGTCCAAGGCACCAAAGCCAGCTAAAAAGTCAATAATCGATACCTAAAACTTGAATTGTACTACTTCTCACTGGCTATCACATCAACTTAGAAGCTTCATCTGTGTTCTACTATGGTGCTTTTAGTGACTCCGCATACCGCAGCACGCGACATAGCTTTGCAGACGATAAGTACAACCGTTTCAGAGAGAAGAGGGGCCAATGTGACGATCTGGCTTTAAGTCGATTCGATAACAAATGACCAAAACAGACGGATTTCTCAGGTTTTTACTACATATGAACACTTTTTACATTCTCCCGTGCAACTCGGCTGCTAGTCCTCCTTTCATGCAGAATCGTAAGGTCCTACCTCATGTCCAAGGCACCAAAGCCAACTAAAAAGTCAATATTCGATACCTTAAACTTGAATTGTACTACTCCTTACTGGCTATTACATCAACTTAGAAGCTTCATCTGTGTTCTACTATGGTGCTTTTAGTGACTCCGCATACCGCAGCACGCGACATAGCTTTGCAGACGATAAGTACAACCGTTTCAGAGAGAAGAGCGGGCAATGTGACGATCTGGCTTCAAGTTGATTCGATAACAACTGACGAAAAAGGCCCGATTTCTCAGGTTTTTACTACATATGAACACCTTTCACATTCTCCCATGCAACTCGGCTGCTAGTCCTCCTTTCATGCAGAATCTTAAGGACATAGCTCATGTCCAAGGAACCAAAGCCAGCTAAAAAGTCAATATTCGATACCTAAAACTTGAATTGTATTACTTCTTACTGGCTATTACATCAACTTAGAAGCTTCATCTGTGTTCTACTATGGTGCTTTTAGTGTCTCCGCATACCGCAGCACGCGACATTGCTTTGCAGACGATAAGTACAACCGTTTCAGAGAGAAGAGCGGCCAATGTGACGATATGCTTTAAGTCGATTCGATAATAAATTACGAAAACGGACGGATTTCTCAGGTTTTTACTACATATGAACACTTTTCGCATCCTCCCGTGCCACTCGGCTGCTAGTCCTCGTTTCATGCACAATCTTAAGGTCCTACCTCATGTCCAACGCACCAAAGCCAGCTAAAAAGACAATATTAGATACTTAATACTTGAATTGTACTATTCCTTACTGGCTATTACATCAACTTAGAAGCTTCATCTGTGTTCTACTATGGTGCTTTTAGTGACTCCGCATACCGCAGCACGCGACATAGCTTTGCAGACGATAAGTACAACCGTTTCAGAGACAAGAGCGGGCAATGTGACGATCTGGCTTCAAGTTGACTCGATAACAACTGACGAAAAAGGACCGATTTCTCAGGTTTTTTCTACATATGAACACCTTTCACATTCTCCCATGCAACTCGGCTCCTAGTCCTCCTTTCATGCAGGATCTTAAGGACATAGCTCATGTCCAAGGCACCAAAGCCAGCTAAAAAGTCAATAATCGATACCTAAAACTTGAAATGTACTACTTCTTACTGGTTATTACATCAACTTTGAAGCTTCATCTGTGTTCTGCTATGGTGCTTTTAGTGTCTCCGCATACCGCAGCACGCGACATAGCTTTGCAGACGATAAGTACAACCGTTTCAGAGAGAAGAGCGGCCAATGTGACGATCTGGCTTTAAGTCGATTCGATAACAAATGACGAAAACGGACGGATTTCTCAGGTTTTTACTACATATGAACACTTTCCACATTCTCCCATGCAACTCGGCTGCTAGTCGTCCTTTCATGCAGAATCATAAGGTCCTAGCTCATGTCCAAGGCACAAAAGCCAGCTAAAAAGTCAATAATCGATACCTAAAACTTGAATTGTACTACTTCTTACTGGCTTTACATCAACTTAGAAGCTTAATCTATGGTGCTTTTAGTGTCTCCGCATACCGCAGCACGCGACATAGCTTTGCAGACGATAAGTACAACCGTTTCAGAGAGAAGAGCGGCCAATGTGACGATCTGCTTTAAGTCGATTCGATAACAAATGACGAAAACGGACGGATTTCTCATTTTTTTACTACATATGAACACTATTCACATTCTCCCATGCATCTCGGCTGCTAGTCCTCCTTTCATGCAGAATCATAAGGTCCTAGCTAATGTCCAAGGCATAAAAGCCAGCTAAAAAGTCAATAATCGATACCTAAAACTTGAATTGTACTACTTCTTACTGGCAATCACATCAACTTAGAAGCTTCATCTGTGTTCTAATATGGTGCTTTTAGTGTCTCCGCATACTGCAGCACGCGACATAGCTTTGCAGACGATAAGTACAACCGTTTCAGAGAGAAGAGCGGCCAATGTGACGCACTGCTTTAAGTCGATTCGATAATATATTCCGAAAACGGACGGATTTCTCAGGTTTTTACTACATATGAACACTTTTCGCATCCTCCCGTGCCACTCGGCTGCTAGTCCTCCTTTCATGCAGAATCTTAAGGTATTAGCTCATGTCCAAGGCACCAAAGCCAGCAAAACGTCAATAATCGATACATAAAACTTGAATTGTACTACTTCGTACTGGCTATTACATCAACTTTGAAGCTTCATCTGTGTTCTACTATGGTGCTTTTAGTGTCTCCGCATACCGCAGCACGCGACACAGCTTTGTAGACGATAAGTACAACCGTTTCAGAGAGAAGAGCGGCCAATGTGACGATCTGGCTTTAAGTCGATTCAGATAACAAATGACGAAAACGGACGGATTTCTCAGGTTTTTACTACATATGAACACTTTCCACATTCTCCCATGCAACTCGGCAGCTAGTCCTCCTTTCATGCAGAATCATAAGG
Organism: Schistocerca gregaria; assembly: GCF_023897955.1. Classification (NCBI taxonomy): domain Eukaryota; kingdom Metazoa; phylum Arthropoda; class Insecta; order Orthoptera; family Acrididae; genus Schistocerca; species Schistocerca gregaria. The sequence goes on along the minus strand of NC_064930.1, from coordinate 121,038,179 downwards.
TCCTAGCTCATGTCCAAGGCACAAAAGCCAGCTAAAAAGTCAATAATCGATACCTAAAACTTGAATTGTACTACTTCTTACTGGCTATTACAACTTAGAAGCTTAATCTGTGTTCTACTATGGTGCTTTTAGTGTCTCCGCATACCGCAGCACGTGACATAGCTTTGCAGACGATAAGTACAACCGTTTCAGAGAGAAGAGCGGCCAATGTGACGCACTGCTTTAAGTCGATTCGTTTATAAATTACGAAAACGGACGGATTTCTCAGGTTTTTACTACATATGAACTCTTTTCACATTCTCCCATGCAACTCGGCTGCTAGTCCTCCTTCTATGCGGAATCATAAGGTCCTAGCTCATGTCCAAGGCACAAAAGCCAGCTAAAAAGTCAATAATCGATACCTAAAACTTGAATTGTACTACTTCTTACTGGCTATTACAACTTAGAAGCTTAATCTGTGTTCTACTATGGTGCTTTTAGTGTCTCCGCATACCGCAGCACGCGACATAGCTTTGCAGACGATAAGTACAACCGTTTCAGAGAGAAGAGCGGCCAATGTGACGCACTGCTTTAAGTCGATTCGATAATAAATTACGAAAACGGACGGATTTCTCAGGTTTTTACTACATATGAAAACTTTTCGCGTTCTCCCGTGCAACTCGGCAGCTAGTCCTCTTTTCATGCAGAATCTTAAGGTCCTAGCTCATGTCCAAGTCACCAAGGCCAGCTAAAAATTCAATATTCGATACCTAAAACTTGAATTGTACTACTCCTTACTGGCTATTACATCAACTGAGAAGATTAATCTGTGTTCTACTACGGTGCTTTTAGTGTCTCCGCATACTGCAGCACGCGAAATAGCTTTGCAGACGATAAGTATACCGTTTCAGAGAGAAGAGGGGCCAATGTGACGATCTGGCTTTAAGTCGATTCGATAACAAATGACGAAAACGGACGGATTTCTCAGGTTTTTACTACATATGAACAATTTTTACATTCTCCCGTGCAACTCGGCTGCTAGTCCTCCTTTCATGCAGAATCGTAAGGTCCTAGCTCATGTCCTAGGCACCAAAGACAGCAAAAAAGTCAAAAATCGATACCTAAATCTTGAATTGTACTACTTCTTACTGGCTATTACATCAACTTTGAAACTTCATCTGTGTTCTACTATGGTGCTTTTAGTGTCCCCGCGTTCCGCAGCACGCGACATAGCTTTGCAGACGATAAGTACAATCGTTTCAGTGAGAAGAGCGGCCAATGTGACGATCTGGCTTTAAGTCGATTCGATAATAAATTACGAAAACGGACGGATTTCTCAGGTTTTTACTACATATGAACACTTTTCAAATCCTCCCGTGCAACTCGGCTGCTAGTCCTCCTTTCATGCAGAATCTTAAGGTCCTAGCTCATGTCCAAGGCACCTAAACCACCTAAAAAGTCAATATTCGATACCTAAAACTTGAATTGTACTACTCCTTACTGGCTATTACATCAACTTAGAAGCTTCATCTGTGTTCTACTATGGTGCTTTTAGTGTCTCCGCATACCGCAGCACACGACATAGCTTTGCAGACGATAAGTACAACCGTTTCAGAGAGATGAGCGGCCAAAGTGACGCACTGCTTTAAGGCGATTCGATAATAAATTACGAAAACGGACGGATTTCTCAGGTTTTTACTACATATGAACACTTTTCACATTCTCCCATGCAACTCGGCTGCTAGGCCTCCTTTCATGCAGAATCTTAAGGACATAGCTCATGTCCAAGGCACCAAAGCCAGCTAAAAAGTAAATAATAGTTACTTAAACTTGAATTGTACTACTTCTTACTGGCTATTACATCAACTTAGAAGCTTCATCTGTGTTCCACTATGGTGCTTTTAGTGTCTCCGCATACCGCAGCACGCGACATAGCTTTGCTGACGATAAGTACAACCGTTTCAGAGAGAAGAGGGGCCAATGTGACGATCTGGCTCTAAGTCAATTCGATAACAAATGACGAAAATGGACGGATTTCTCAGGTTTTTACTACATATGAACACTTTTCACATTCTCCCGTGCAGCGCGGCTGCTAGTCCTCCTTTTATGCAGAATCTTAAGGTCCTAGCTCATGTCCAAGGCACCAAGGCCAGCTAAAAAGTCAATAATCGATACCTAAAACTTGAATTGTACTACATCTCACTGGCTATCACATCAACTTAGAAGCTTCATCTGTGTTCTACTATGGTGCTTTTAGTGTCTCCGCATACCGCAGCACGCGACATAGCTTTGCAGACGATAAGTACAACCGTTTCAGAGAGAAGAGCGGCCAATGTGACGATCTGGCTTTAAGTCGATTCGATAACAAATGAATAAAAGGGGACTAATTTCTCAGGTTTTTACTACATATGAACACTTTTCACATACTCCCGTGCAACGCGGATGCTAGTCCTCCTTTCATGCACAATCTTAAGGTCCTAGCTCATGTCCAAGGCACCAAAGCCAGCTAAAAAGTCAATAATCGATACCTAAAACTTGAATTGTACTACTTCTCACTGGCTATCACATCAACTTAGAAGCTTCATCTGTGTTCTACTATGGTGCTTTTAGTGACTCCGCATACCGCAGCACGCGACATAGCTTTGCAGACGATAAGTACAACCGTTTCAGAGAGAAGAGGGGCCAATGTGACGATCTGGCTTTAAGTCGATTCGATAACAAATGACCAAAACAGACGGAATTCTCAGGTTTTTACTACATATGAACACTTTTTACATTCTCCCGTGCAACTCGGCTGCTAGTCCTCCTTTCATGCAGAATCGTAAGGTCCTACCTCATGTCCAAGGCACCAAGGCCAGCTAAAAAGTCAATAATCGATACCTAAAACTTGAATTGTACTACATCTCACTGGCTATCACATCAACTTAGAAGCTTCATCTGTGTTCTACTATGGTGCTTTTAGTGTCTCCGCATACCGCAGCACGCGACATAGCTTTGCAGACGATAAGTACAACCGTTTCAGAGAGAAGAGCGGCCAATGTGACGATCTGGCTTTAAGTCGATTCGATAACAAATGAATAAAAGGGGACTAATTTCTCAGGTTTTTACTACATATGAACACTTTTCACATACTCCCGTGCAACGCGGATGCTAGTCCTCCTTTCATGCACAATCTTAAGGTCCTAGCTCATGTCCAAGGCACCAAAGCCAGCTAAAAAGTCAATAATCGATACCTAAAACTTGAATTGTACTACTTCTCACTGGCTATCACATCAACTTAGAAGCTTCATCTGTGTTCTACTATGGTGCTTTTAGTGACTCCGCATACCGCAGCACGCGACATAGCTTTGCAGACGATAAGTACAACCGTTTCAGAGAGAAGAGGGGCCAATGTGACGATCTGGCTTTAAGTCGATTCGATAACAAATGACCAAAACAGACGGAATTCTCAGGTTTTTACTACATATGAACACTTTTTACATTCTCCCGTGCAACTCGGCTGCTAGTCCTCCTTTCATGCAGAATCGTAAGGTCCTACCTCATGTCCAAGGCACCAAAGCCAACTAAAAAGTCAATATTCGATACCTAAAACTTGAATTGTACTACTCCTTACTGGCTATTACATCAACTTAGAAGCTTCATCTGTGTTCTACTATGGTGCTTTTAGTGACTCCGCATACCGCAGCACGCGACATAGCTTTGCAGACGATAAGTACAACCGTTTCAGAGAGAAGAGCGGGCAATGTGACGATCTGGCTTCAAGTTGATTCGATAACAACTGACGAAAAAGGCCCGATTTCTCAGGTTTTTACTACATATGAACACCTTTCACATTCTCCCATGCAACTCGGCTGCTAGTCCTCCTTTCATGCAGAATCTTAAGGACATAGCTCATGTCCAAGGCACCAAAGCCAGCTAAAAAGTCAATATTCGATACCTAAAACTTGAATTGTATTACTTCTTACTGGCTATTACATCAACTTAGAAGCTTCATCTGTGTTCTACTATGGTGCTTTTAGTGTCTCCGCATACCGCAGCACGCGACATTGCTTTGCAGACGATAAGTACAACCGTTTCAGAGAGAAGAGCGGCCAATGTGACGATATGCTTTAAGTCGATTCGATAATAAATTACGAAAACGGACGGATTTCTCAGGTTTTTACTACATATGAACACTTTTCGCATCCTCCCGTGCCACTCGGCTGCTAGTCCTCGTTTCATGCACAATCTTAAGGTCCTACCTCATGTCCAACGCACCAAAGCCAGCTAAAAAGACAATATTAGATACTTAATACTTGAATTGTACTATTCCTTACTGGCTATTACATCAACTTAGAAGCTTCATCTGTGTTCTACTATGGTGCTTTTAGTGACTCCGCATACCGCAGCACGCGACATAGCTTTGCAGACGATAAGTACAACCGTTTCAGAGACAAGAGCGGGCAATGTGACGATCTGGCTTCAAGTTGACTCGATAACAACTGACGAAAAAGGACCGATTTCTCAGGTTTTTTCTACATATGAACAACTTTCACATTCTCCCATGCAACTCGGCTCCTAGTCCTCCTTTCATGCAGGATCTTAAGGACATAGCTCATGTCCAAGGCACCAAAGCCAGCTAAAAAGTCAATAATCGATACCTAAAACTTGAAATGTACTACTTCTTACTGGTTATTACATCAACTTAGAAGCTTCATCTGTGTTCTGCTATGGTGCTTTTAGTGTCTCCGCATACCGCAGCACGCGACATAGCTTTGCTGACGATAAGTACAACCGTTTCAGAGAGAAGAGGGGCCAATGTGACGATCTGGCTCTAAGTCAATTCGATAACAAATGACGAAAATGGACGGATTTCTCAGGTTTTTACTACATATGAACACTTTTCACATACTCCCGTGCAGCGCGGCTGCTAGTCCTCCTTTTATGCAGAATCTTAAGGTCCTAGCTCATGTCCAAGGCACCAAGGCCAGCTAAAAAGTCAATAATCGATACCTAAAACTTGAATTGTACTACATCTCACTGGCTATCACATCAACTTAGAAGCTTCATCTGTGTTCTACTATGGTGCTTTTAGTGACTCCGCATACCGCAGCACGCGACATAGCTTTGCAGACGATAAGTACAACCGTTTCAGAGAGAAGAGCGGGCAATGTGACGATCTGGCTTCAAGTTGATTCGATAACAACTGACGAAAAAGGCCCGATTTCTCAGGTTTTTACTACATATGAACACCTTTCACATTCTCCCATGCAACTCGGCTGCTAGTCCTCCTTTCATGCAGAATCTTAAGGACATAGCTCATGTCCAAGGCACCAAAGCCAGCTAAAAAGTCAATATTCGATACCTAAAACTTGAATTGTATTACTTCTTACTGGCTATTACATCAACTTAGAAGCTTCATCTGTGTTCTACTATGGTGCTTTTAGTGTCTCCGCATACCGCAGCACGCGACATTGCTTTGCAGACGATAAGTACAACCGTTTCAGAGAGAAGAGCGGCCAATGTGACGATATGCTTTAAGTCGATTCGATAATAAATTACGAAAACGGACGGATTTCTCAGGTTTTTACTACATATGAACACTTTTCGCATCCTCCCGTGCCACTCGGCTGCTAGTCCTCGTTTCATGCACAATCTTAAGGTCCTACCTCATGTCCAACGCACCAAAGCCAGCTAAAAAGACAATATTAGATACTTAATACTTGAATTGTACTATTCCTTACTGGCTATTACATCAACTTAGAAGCTTCATCTGTGTTCTACTATGGTGCTTTTAGTGACTCCGCATACCGCAGCACGCGACATAGCTTTGCAGACGATAAGTACAACCGTTTCAGAGACAAGAGCGGGCAATGTGACGATCTGGCTTCAAGTTGACTCGATAACAACTGACGAAAAAGGACCGATTTCTCAGGTTTTTTCTACATATGAACACCTTTCACATTCTCCCATGCAACTCGGCTCCTAGTCCTCCTTTCATGCAGGATCTTAAGGACATAGCTCATGTCCAAGGCACCAAAGCCAGCTAAAAAGTCAATAATCGATACCTAAAACTTGAAATGTACTACTTCTTACTGGTTATTACATCAACTTAGAAGCTTCATCTGTGTTCTGCTATGGTGCTTTTAGTGTCTCCGCATACCGCAGCACGCGACATAGCTTTGCAGACGATAAGTACAACCGTTTCAGAGAGAAGAGGGGCCAATGTGACGATCTGGCTCTAAGTCAATTCGATAACAAATGACGAAAATGGACGGATTTCTCAGGTTTTTACTACATATGAACACTTTTCACATACTCCCGTGCAGCGCGGCTGCTAGTCCTCCTTTTATGCAGAATCTTAAGGTCCTAGCTCATGTCCAAGGCACCAAGGCCAGCTAAAAAGTCAATAATCGATACCTAAAACTTGAATTGTACTACATCTCACTGGCTATCACATCAACTTAGAAGCTTCATCTGTGTTCTACTATGGTGCTTTTAGTGTCTCCGCATACCGCAGCACGCGACATAGCTTTGCAGACGATAAGTACAACCGTTTCAGAGAGAAGAGCGGCCAATGTGACGATCTGGCTTTAAGTCGATTCGATAACAAATGAATAAAAGGGGACTAATTTCTCAGGTTTTTACTACATATGAACACTTTTCACATACTCCCGTGCAACGCGGATGCTAGTCCTCCTTTCATGCACAATCTTAAGGTCCTAGCTCATGTCCAAGGCACCAAAGCCAGCTAAAAAGTCAATAATCGATACCTAAAACTTGAATTGTACTACTTCTCACTGGCTATCACATCAACTTAGAAGCTTCATCTGTGTTCTACTATGGTGCTTTTAGTGACTCCGCATACCGCAGCACGCGACATAGCTTTGCAGACGATAAGTACAACCGTTTCAGAGAGAAGAGGGGCCAATGTGACGATCTGGCTTTAAGTCGATTCGATAACAAATGACCAAAACAGACGGGTTTCTCAGGTTTTTACTACATATGAACACTTTTTACATTCTCCCGTGCAACTCGGCTGCTAGTCCTCCTTTCATGCAGAATCGTAAGGTCCTACCTCATGTCCAAGGCACCAAAGCCAACTAAAAAGTCAATATTCGATACCTAAAACTTGAATTGTACTACTCCTTACTGGCTATTACATCAACTTAGAAGCTTCATCTGTGTTCTACTATGGTGCTTTTAGTGACTCCGCATACCGCAGCACGCGACATAGCTTTGCAGACGATAAGTACAACCGTTTCAGAGAGAAGAGCGGGCAATGTGACGATCTGGCTTCAAGTTGATTCGATAACAACTGACGAAAAAGGCCCGATTTCTCAGGTTTTTACTACATATGAACACCTTTCACATTCTCCCATGCAACTCGGCTGCTAGTCCTCCTTTCATGCAGAATCTTAAGGACATAGCTCATGTCCAAGGAACCAAAGCCAGCTAAAAAGTCAATATTCGATACCTAAAACTTGAATTGTATTACTTCTTACTGGCTATTACATCAACTTAGAAGCTTCATCTGTGTTCTACTATGGTGCTTTTAGTGTCTCCGCATACCGCAGCACGCGACATTGCTTTGCAGACGATAAGTACAACCGTTTCAGAGAGAAGAGCGGCCAATGTGACGATATGCTTTAAGTCGATTCGATAATAAATTACGAAAACGGACGGATTTCTCAGGTTTTTACTACATATGAACACTTTTCGCATCCTCCCGTGCCACTCGGCTGCTAGTCCTCGTTTCATGCACAATCTTAAGGTCCTACCTCATGTCCAACGCACCAAAGCCAGCTAAAAAGACAATATTAGATACTTAATACTTGAATTGTACTATTCCTTACTGGCTATTACATCAACTTAGAAGCTTCATCTGTGTTCTACTATGGTGCTTTTAGTGACTCCGCATACCGCAGCACGCGACATAGCTTTGCAGACGATAAGTACAACCGTTTCAGAGACAAGAGCGGGCAATGTGACGATCTGGCTTCAAGTTGACTCGATAACAACTGACGAAAAAGGACCGATTTCTCAGGTTTTTTCTACATATGAACACCTTTCACATTCTCCCATGCAACTCGGCTCCTAGTCCTCCTTTCATGCAGGATCTTAAGGACATAGCTCATGTCCAAGGCACCAAAGCCAGCTAAAAAGTCAATAATCGATACCTAAAACTTGAAATGTACTACTTCTTACTGGTTATTACATCAACTTTGAAGCTTCATCTGTGTTCTGCTATGGTGCTTTTAGTGTCTCCGCATACCGCAGCACGCGACATAGCTTTGCTGACGATAAGTACAACCGTTTCAGAGAGAAGAGGGGCCAATGTGACGATCTGGCTCTAAGTCAATTCGATAACAAATGACGAAAATGGACGGATTTCTCAGGTTTTTACTACATATGAACACTTTTCACATACTCCCGTGCAGCGCGGCTGCTAGTCCTCCTTTTATGCAGAATCTTAAGGTCCTAGCTCATGTCCAAGGCACCAAGGCCAGCTAAAAAGTCAATAATCGATACCTAAAACTTGAATTGTACTACATCTCACTGGCTATCACATCAACTTAGAAGCTTCATCTGTGTTCTACTATGGTGCTTTTAGTGTCTCCGCATACCGCAGCACGCGACATAGCTTTGCAGACGATAAGTACAACCGTTTCAGAGAGAAGAGCGGCCAATGTGACGATCTGGCTTTAAGTCGATTCGATAACAAATGAATAAAAGGGGACTAATTTCTCAGGTTTTTACTACATATGAACACTTTTCACATACTCCCGTGCAACGCGGATGCTAGTCCTCCTTTCATGCACAATCTTAAGGTCCTAGCTCATGTCCAAGGCACCAAAGCCAGCTAAAAAGTCAATAATCGATACCTAAAACTTGAATGTACTACTTCTCACTGGCTATCACATCAACTTAGAAGCTTCATCTGTGTTCTACTATGGTGCTTTTAGTGACTCCGCATACCGCAGCACGCGACATAGCTTTGCAGACGATAAGTACAACCGTTTCAGAGAGAAGAGGGGCCAATGTGACGATCTGGCTTTAAGTCGATTCGATAACAAATGACCAAAACAGACGGATTTCTCAGGTTTTTACTACATATGAACACTTTTTACATTCTCCCGTGCAACTCGGCTGCTAGTCCTCCTTTCATGCAGAATCGTAAGGTCCTACCTCATGTCCAAGGCACCAAAGCCAACTAAAAAGTCAATATTCGATACCTAAAACTTGAATTGTACTACTCCTTACTGGCTATTACATCAACTTAGAAGCTTCATCTGTGTTCTACTATGGTGCTTTTAGTGACTCCGCATACCGCAGCACGCGACATAGCTTTGCAGACGATAAGTACAACCGTTTCAGAGAGAAGAGCGGGCAATGTGACGATCTGGCTTCAAGTTGATTCGATAATAACTGACGAAAAAGGACCGATTTCTCAGGTTTTTACTACATATGAACACCTTTCACATTCTCCCATGCAACTCGGCTGCTAGTCCTCCTTTCATGCAGAATCTTAAGGACATAGCTCATGTCCAAGGCACCAAAGCCAGCTAAAAAGTCAATATTCGATACCTAAAACTTGAATTGTACTACTTCTTACTGGCTATTACATGAACTTAGAAGCTTCATCTGTGTTCTACTATGGTGCTTTTAGTGTCTCCGCATACCGCAGCACGCGACATAGCTTTGCAGACGATAAGTACAACCGTTTCAGAGAGAAGAGCGGCCAATGTGACGCACTGCTTTAAGTCGATTCGATAATAAATTACGAAAACGGACGGATTTCTCAAGTTTTTACTACATATGAACTCTTTTCACATTCTCCCATGCAACTCGGCTGCTAGTCCTCCTTCTATGCGGAATCATAAGGTCCTAGCTCATGTCCAAGGCACAAAAGCCAGCTAAAAAGTCAATAATCGATACCTAAAACTTGAATTGTACTACTTCTTACTGGCTATTACAACTTAGAAGCTTAATCTGTGTTCTACTATGGTGCTTTTAGTGTCTCCGCATACCGCAGCACGCGACATAGCTTTGCAGACGATAAGTACAACCGTTTCAGAGAGAAGAGCGGCCAATGTGACGCACTGCTTTAAGTCGATTCGATAATAAATTACGAAAACGGACGGATTTCTCAGGTTTTTACTACATATGAAAACTTTTCGCGTTCTCCCGTGCAACTCGGCAGCTAGTCCTCTTTTCATGCAGAATCTTAAGGTCCTAGCTCATGTCCAAGTCACCAAGGCCAGCTAAAAATTCAATATTCGATACCTAAAACTTGAATTGTACTACTCCTTACTGGCTATTACATCAACTGAGAAGATTAATCTGTGTTCTACTACGGTGCTTTTAGTGTCTCCGCATACTGCAGCACGCGAAATAGCTTTGCAGACGATAAGTATACCGTTTCAGAGAGAAGAGGGGCCAATGTGACGATCTGGCTTTAAGTCGATTCGATAACAAATGACGAAAACGGACGGATTTCTCAGGTTTTTACTACATATGAACAATTTTTACATTCTCCCGTGCAACTCGGCTGCTAGTCCTCCTTTCATGCAGAATCGTAAGGTCCTAGCTCATGTCCTAGGCACCAAAGACAGCAAAAAAGTCAAAAATCGATACCTAAATCTTGAATTGTACTACTTCTTACTGGCTATTACATCAACTTTGAAACTTCATCTGTGTTCTACTATGGTGCTTTTAGTGTCCCCGCGTTCCGCAGCACGCGACATAGCTTTGCAGACGATAAGTACAATCGTTTCAGTGAGAAGAGCGGCCAATGTGACGATCTGGCTTTAAGTCGATTCGATAATAAATTACGAAAACGGACGGATTTCTCAGGTTTTTACTACATATGAACACTTTTCAAATCCTCCCGTGCAACTCGGCTGCTAGTCCTCCTTTCATGCAGAATCTTAAGGTCCTAGCTCATGTCCAAGGCACCTAAACCACCTAAAAAGTCAATATTCGATACCTAAAACTTGAATTGTACTACTCCTTACTGGCTATTACATCAACTTAGAAGCTTCATCTGTGTTCTACTATGGTGCTTTTAGTGTCTCCGCATACCGCAGCACACGACATAGCTTTGCAGACGATAAGTACAACCGTTTCAGAGAGATGAGCGGCCAAAGTGACGCACTGCTTTAAGGCGATTCGATAATAAATTACGAAAACGGACGGATTTCTCAGGTTTTTACTACATATGAACACTTTTCACATTCTCCCATGCAACTCGGCTGCTAGGCCTCCTTTCATGCAGAATCTTAAGGACATAGCTCATGTCCAAGGCACCAAAGCCAGCTAAAAAGTAAATAATAGTTACTTAAACTTGAATTGTACTACTTCTTACTGGCTATTACATCAACTTAGAAGCTTCATCTGTGTTCCACTATGGTGCTTTTAGTGTCTCCGCATACCGCAGCACGCGACATAGCTTTGCTGACGATAAGTACAACCGTTTCAGAGAGAAGAGGGGCCAATGTGACGATCTGGCTCTAAGTCAATTCGATAACAAATGACGAAAATGGACGGATTTCTCAGGTTTTTACTACATATGAACACTTTTCACATTCTCCCGTGCAGCGCGGCTGCTAGTCCTCCTTTTATGCAGAATCTTAAGGTCCTAGCTCATGTCCAAGGCACCAAGGCCAGCTAAAAAGTCAATAATCGATACCTAAAACTTGAATTGTACTACATCTCACTGGCTATCACATCAACTTAGAAGCTTCATCTGTGTTCTACTATGGTGCTTTTAGTGTCTCCGCATACCGCAGCACGCGACATAGCTTTGCAGACGATAAGTACAACCGTTTCAGAGAGAAGAGCGGCCAATGTGACGATCTGGCTTTAAGTCGATTCGATAACAAATGAATAAAAGGGGACTAATTTCTCAGGTTTTTACTACATATGAACACTTTTCACATACTCCCGTGCAACGCGGATGCTAGTCCTCCTTTCATGCACAATCTTAAGGTCCTAGCTCATGTCCAAGGCACCAAAGCCAGCTAAAAAGTCAATAATCGATACCTAAAACTTGAATTGTACTACTTCTCACTGGCTATCACATCAACTTAGAAGCTTCATCTGTGTTCTACTATGGTGCTTTTAGTGACTCCGCATACCGCAGCACGCGACATAGCTTTGCAGACGATAAGTACAACCGTTTCAGAGAGAAGAGGGGCCAATGTGACGATCTGGCTTTAAGTCGATTCGATAACAAATGACCAAAACAGACGGAATTCTCAGGTTTTTACTACATATGAACACTTTTTACATTCTCCCGTGCAACTCGGCTGCTAGTCCTCCTTTCATGCAGAATCGTAAGGTCCTACCTCATGTCCAAGGCACCAAAGCCAACTAAAAAGTCAATATTCGATACCTAAAACTTGAATTGTACTACTCCTTACTGGCTATTACATCAACTTAGAAGCTTCATCTGTGTTCTACTATGGTGCTTTTAGTGACTCCGCATACCGCAGCACGCGACATAGCTTTGCAGACGATAAGTACAACCGTTTCAGAGAGAAGAGCGGGCAATGTGACGATCTGGCTTCAAGTTGATTCGATAACAACTGACGAAAAAGGCCCGATTTCTCAGGTTTTTACTACATATGAACACCTTTCACATTCTCCCATGCAACTCGGCTGCTAGTCCTCCTTTCATGCAGAATCTTAAGGACATAGCTCATGTCCAAGGCACCAAAGCCAGCTAAAAAGTCAATATTCGATACCTAAAACTTGAATTGTATTACTTCTTACTGGCTATTACATCAACTTAGAAGCTTCATCTGTGTTCTACTATGGTGCTTTTAGTGTCTCCGCATACCGCAGCACGCGACATTGCTTTGCAGACGATAAGTACAACCGTTTCAGAGAGAAGAGCGGCCAATGTGACGATATGCTTTAAGTCGATTCGATAATAAATTACGAAAACGGACGGATTTCTCAGGTTTTTACTACATATGAACACTTTTCGCATCCTCCCGTGCCACTCGGCTGCTAGTCCTCGTTTCATGCACAATCTTAAGGTCCTACCTCATGTCCAACGCACCAAAGCCAGCTAAAAAGACAATATTAGATACTTAATACTTGAATTGTACTATTCCTTACTGGCTATTACATCAACTTAGAAGCTTCATCTGTGTTCTACTATGGTGCTTTTAGTGACTCCGCATACCGCAGCACGCGACATAGCTTTGCAGACGATAAGTACAACCGTTTCAGAGACAAGAGCGGGCAATGTGACGATCTGGCTTCAAGTTGACTCGATAACAACTGACGAAAAAGGACCGATTTCTCAGGTTTTTTCTACATATGAACACCTTTCACATTCTCCCATGCAACTCGGCTCCTAGTCCTCCTTTCATGCAGGATCTTAAGGACATAGCTCATGTCCAAGGCACCAAAGCCAGCTAAAAAGTCAATAATCGATACCTAAAACTTGAAATGTACTACTTCTTACTGGTTATTACATCAACTTAGAAGCTTCATCTGTGTTCTGCTATGGTGCTTTTAGTGTCTCCGCATACCGCAGCACGCGACATAGCTTTGCTGACGATAAGTACAACCGTTTCAGAGAGAAGAGGGGCCAATGTGACGATCTGGCTCTAAGTCAATTCGATAACAAATGACGAAAATGGACGGATTTCTCAGGTTTTTACTACATATGAACACTTTTCACATACTCCCGTGCAGCGCGGCTGCTAGTCCTCCTTTTATGCAGAATCTTAAGGTCCTAGCTCATGTCCAAGGCACCAAGGCCAGCTAAAAAGTCAATAATCGATACCTAAAACTTGAATTGTACTACATCTCACTGGCTATCACATCAACTTAGAAGCTTCATCTGTGTTCTACTATGGTGCTTTTAGTGACTCCGCATACCGCAGCACGCGACATAGCTTTGCAGACGATAAGTACAACCGTTTCAGAGAGAAGAGCGGGCAATGTGACGATCTGGCTTCAAGTTGATTCGATAACAACTGACGAAAAAGGCCCGATTTCTCAGGTTTTTACTACATATGAACACCTTTCACATTCTCCCATGCAACTCGGCTGCTAGTCCTCCTTTCATGCAGAATCTTAAGGACATAGCTCATGTCCAAGGCACCAAAGCCAGCTAAAAAGTCAATATTCGATACCTAAAACTTGAATTGTATTACTTCTTACTGGCTATTACATCAACTTAGAAGCTTCATCTGTGTTCTACTATGGTGCTTTTAGTGTCTCCGCATACCGCAGCACGCGACATTGCTTTGCAGACGATAAGTACAACCGTTTCAGAGAGAAGAGCGGCCAATGTGACGATATGCTTTAAGTCGATTCGATAATAAATTACGAAAACGGACGGATTTCTCAGGTTTTTACTACATATGAACACTTTTCGCATCCTCCCGTGCCACTCGGCTGCTAGTCCTCGTTTCATGCACAATCTTAAGGTCCTACCTCATGTCCAACGCACCAAAGCCAGCTAAAAAGACAATATTAGATACTTAATACTTGAATTGTACTATTCCTTACTGGCTATTACATCAACTTAGAAGCTTCATCTGTGTTCTACTATGGTGCTTTTAGTGACTCCGCATACCGCAGCACGCGACATAGCTTTGCAGACGATAAGTACAACCGTTTCAGAGACAAGAGCGGGCAATGTGACGATCTGGCTTCAAGTTGACTCGATAACAACTGACGAAAAAGGACCGATTTCTCAGGTTTTTTCTACATATGAACACCTTTCACATTCTCCCATGCAACTCGGCTCCTAGTCCTCCTTTCATGCAGGATCTTAAGGACATAGCTCATGTCCAAGGCACCAAAGCCAGCTAAAAAGTCAATAATCGATACCTAAAACTTGAAATGTACTACTTCTTACTGGTTATTACATCAACTTAGAAGCTTCATCTGTGTTCTGCTATGGTGCTTTTAGTGTCTCCGCATACCGCAGCACGCGACATAGCTTTGCAGACGATAAGTACAACCGTTTCAGAGAGAAGAGGGGCCAATGTGACGATCTGGCTCTAAGTCAATTCGATAACAAATGACGAAAATGGACGGATTTCTCAGGTTTTTACTACATATGAACACTTTTCACATACTCCCGTGCAGCGCGGCTGCTAGTCCTCCTTTTATGCAGAATCTTAAGGTCCTAGCTCATGTCCAAGGCACCAAGGCCAGCTAAAAAGTCAATAATCGATACCTAAAACTTGAATTGTACTACATCTCACTGGCTATCACATCAACTTAGAAGCTTCATCTGTGTTCTACTATGGTGCTTTTAGTGTCTCCGCATACCGCAGCACGCGACATAGCTTTGCAGACGATAAGTACAACCGTTTCAGAGAGAAGAGCGGCCAATGTGACGATCTGGCTTTAAGTCGATTCGATAACAAATGAATAAAAGGGGACTAATTTCTCAGGTTTTTACTACATATGAACACTTTTCACATACTCCCGTGCAACGCGGATGCTAGTCCTCCTTTCATGCACAATCTTAAGGTCCTAGCTCATGTCCAAGGCACCAAAGCCAGCTAAAAAGTCAATAATCGATACCTAAAACTTGAATTGTACTACTTCTCACTGGCTATCACATCAACTTAGAAGCTTCATCTGTGTTCTACTATGGTGCTTTTAGTGACTCCGCATACCGCAGCACGCGACATAGCTTTGCAGACGATAAGTACAACCGTTTCAGAGAGAAGAGGGGCCAATGTGACGATCTGGCTTTAAGTCGATTCGATAACAAATGACCAAAACAGACGGGTTTCTCAGGTTTTTACTACATATGAACACTTTTTACATTCTCCCGTGCAACTCGGCTGCTAGTCCTCCTTTCATGCAGAATCGTAAGGTCCTACCTCATGTCCAAGGCACCAAAGCCAACTAAAAAGTCAATATTCGATACCTAAAACTTGAATTGTACTACTCCTTACTGGCTATTACATCAACTTAGAAGCTTCATCTGTGTTCTACTATGGTGCTTTTAGTGACTCCGCATACCGCAGCACGCGACATAGCTTTGCAGACGATAAGTACAACCGTTTCAGAGAGAAGAGCGGGCAATGTGACGATCTGGCTTCAAGTTGATTCGATAACAACTGACGAAAAAGGCCCGATTTCTCAGGTTTTTACTACATATGAACACCTTTCACATTCTCCCATGCAACTCGGCTGCTAGTCCTCCTTTCATGCAGAATCTTAAGGACATAGCTCATGTCCAAGGAACCAAAGCCAGCTAAAAAGTCAATATTCGATACCTAAAACTTGAATTGTATTACTTCTTACTGGCTATTACATCAACTTAGAAGCTTCATCTGTGTTCTACTATGGTGCTTTTAGTGTCTCCGCATACCGCAGCACGCGACATTGCTTTGCAGACGATAAGTACAACCGTTTCAGAGAGAAGAGCGGCCAATGTGACGATATGCTTTAAGTCGATTCGATAATAAATTACGAAAACGGACGGATTTCTCAGGTTTTTACTACATATGAACACTTTTCGCATCCTCCCGTGCCACTCGGCTGCTAGTCCTCGTTTCATGCACAATCTTAAGGTCCTACCTCATGTCCAACGCACCAAAGCCAGCTAAAAAGACAATATTAGATACTTAATACTTGAATTGTACTATTCCTTACTGGCTATTACATCAACTTAGAAGCTTCATCTGTGTTCTACTATGGTGCTTTTAGTGACTCCGCATACCGCAGCACGCGACATAGCTTTGCAGACGATAAGTACAACCGTTTCAGAGACAAGAGCGGGCAATGTGACGATCTGGCTTCAAGTTGACTCGATAACAACTGACGAAAAAGGACCGATTTCTCAGGTTTTTTCTACATATGAACACCTTTCACATTCTCCCATGCAACTCGGCTCCTAGTCCTCCTTTCATGCAGGATCTTAAGGACATAGCTCATGTCCAAGGCACCAAAGCCAGCTAAAAAGTCAATAATCGATACCTAAAACTTGAAATGTACTACTTCTTACTGGTTATTACATCAACTTTGAAGCTTCATCTGTGTTCTGCTATGGTGCTTTTAGTGTCTCCGCATACCGCAGCACGCGACATAGCTTTGCTGACGATAAGTACAACCGTTTCAGAGAGAAGAGGGGCCAATGTGACGATCTGGCTCTAAGTCAATTCGATAACAAATGACGAAAATGGACGGATTTCTCAGGTTTTTACTACATATGAACACTTTTCACATACTCCCGTGCAGCGCGGCTGCTAGTCCTCCTTTTATGCAGAATCTTAAGGTCCTAGCTCATGTCCAAGGCACCAAGGCCAGCTAAAAAGTCAATAATCGATACCTAAAACTTGAATTGTACTACATCTCACTGGCTATCACATCAACTTAGAAGCTTCATCTGTGTTCTACTATGGTGCTTTTAGTGTCTCCGCATACCGCAGCACGCGACATAGCTTTGCAGACGATAAGTACAACCGTTTCAGAGAGAAGAGCGGCCAATGTGACGATCTGGCTTTAAGTCGATTCGATAACAAATGAATAAAAGGGGACTAATTTCTCAGGTTTTTACTACATATGAACACTTTTCACATACTCCCGTGCAACGCGGATGCTAGTCCTCCTTTCATGCACAATCTTAAGGTCCTAGCTCATGTCCAAGGCACCAAAGCCAGCTAAAAAGTCAATAATCGATACCTAAAACTTGAATGTACTACTTCTCACTGGCTATCACATCAACTTAGAAGCTTCATCTGTGTTCTACTATGGTGCTTTTAGTGACTCCGCATACCGCAGCACGCGACATAGCTTTGCAGACGATAAGTACAACCGTTTCAGAGAGAAGAGGGGCCAATGTGACGATCTGGCTTTAAGTCGATTCGATAACAAATGACCAAAACAGACGGATTTCTCAGGTTTTTACTACATATGAACACTTTTTACATTCTCCCGTGCAACTCGGCTGCTAGTCCTCCTTTCATGCAGAATCGTAAGGTCCTACCTCATGTCCAAGGCACCAAAGCCAACTAAAAAGTCAATATTCGATACCTAAAACTTGAATTGTACTACTCCTTACTGGCTATTACATCAACTTAGAAGCTTCATCTGTGTTCTACTATGGTGCTTTTAGTGACTCCGCATACCGCAGCACGCGACATAGCTTTGCAGACGATAAGTACAACCGTTTCAGAGAGAAGAGCGGGCAATGTGACGATCTGGCTTCAAGTTGATTCGATAACAACTGACGAAAAAGGCCCGATTTCTCAGGTTTTTACTACATATGAACACCTTTCACATTCTCCCATGCAACTCGGCTGCTAGTCCTCCTTTCATGCAGAATCTTAAGGACATAGCTCATGTCCAAGGAACCAAAGCCAGCTAAAAAGTCAATATTCGATACCTAAAACTTGAATTGTATTACTTCTTACTGGCTATTACATCAACTTAGAAGCTTCATCTGTGTTCTACTATGGTGCTTTTAGTGTCTCCGCATACCGCAGCACGCGACATTGCTTTGCAGACGATAAGTACAACCGTTTCAGAGAGAAGAGCGGCCAATGTGACGATATGCTTTAAGTCGATTCGATAATAAATTACGAAAACGGACGGATTTCTCAGGTTTTTACTACATATGAACACTTTTCGCATCCTCCCGTGCCACTCGGCTGCTAGTCCTCGTTTCATGCACAATCTTAAGGTCCTACCTCATGTCCAACGCACCAAAGCCAGCTAAAAAGACAATATTAGATACTTAATACTTGAATTGTACTATTCCTTACTGGCTATTACATCAACTTAGAAGCTTCATCTGTGTTCTACTATGGTGCTTTTAGTGACTCCGCATACCGCAGCACGCGACATAGCTTTGCAGACGATAAGTACAACCGTTTCAGAGACAAGAGCGGGCAATGTGACGATCTGGCTTCAAGTTGACTCGATAACAACTGACGAAAAAGGACCGATTTCTCAGGTTTTTTCTACACATGAACACCTTTCACATTCTCCCATGCAACTCGGCTCCTAGTCCTCCTTTCATGCAGGATCTTAAGGACATAGCTCATGTCCAAGGCACCAAAGCCAGCTAAAAAGTCAATAATCGATACCTAAAACTTGAAATGTACTACTTCTTACTGGTTATTACATCAACTTAGAAGCTTCATCTGTGTTCTGCTATGGTGCTTTTAGTGTCTCCGCATACCGCAGCACGCGACATAGCTTTGCTGACGATAAGTACAACCGTTTCAGAGAGAAGAGGGGCCAATGTGACGATCTGGCTCTAAGTCAATTCGATAACAAATGACGAAAATGGACGGATTTCTCAGGTTTTTACTACATATGAACACTTTTCACATACTCCCGTGCAGCGCGGCTGCTAGTCCTCCTTTTATGCAGAATCTTAAGGTCCTAGCTCATGTCCAAGGCACCAAGGCCAGCTAAAAAGTCAATAATCGATACCTAAAACTTGAATTGTACTACATCTCACTGGCTATCACATCAACTTAGAAGCTTCATCTGTGTTCTACTATGGTGCTTTTAGTGACTCCGCATACCGCAGCACGCGACATAGCTTTGCAGACGATAAGTACAACCGTTTCAGAGAGAAGAGCGGGCAATGTGACGATCTGGCTTCAAGTTGATTCGATAACAACTGACGAAAAAGGCCCGATTTCTCAGGTTTTTACTACATATGAACACCTTTCACATTCTCCCATGCAACTCGGCTGCTAGTCCTCCTTTCATGCAGAATCTTAAGGACATAGCTCATGTCCAAGGCACCAAAGCCAGCTAAAAAGTCAATATTCGATACCTAAAACTTGAATTGTATTACTTCTTACTGGCTATTACATCAACTTAGAAGCTTCATCTGTGTTCTACTATGGTGCTTTTAGTGTCTCCGCATACCGCAGCACGCGACATTGCTTTGCAGACGATAAGTACAACCGTTTCAGAGAGAAGAGCGGCCAATGTGACGATATGCTTTAAGTCGATTCGATAATAAATTACGAAAACGGACGGATTTCTCAGGTTTTTACTACATATGAACACTTTTCGCATCCTCCCGTGCCACTCGGCTGCTAGTCCTCGTTTCATGCACAATCTTAAGGTCCTACCTCATGTCCAACGCACCAAAGCCAGCTAAAAAGACAATATTAGATACTTAATACTTGAATTGTACTATTCCTTACTGGCTATTACATCAACTTAGAAGCTTCATCTGTGTTCTACTATGGTGCTTTTAGTGACTCCGCATACCGCAGCACGCGACATAGCTTTGCAGACGATAAGTACAACCGTTTCAGAGACAAGAGCGGGCAATGTGACGATCTGGCTTCAAGTTGACTCGATAACAACTGACGAAAAAGGACCGATTTCTCAGGTTTTTTCTACATATGAACACCTTTCACATTCTCCCATGCAACTCGGCTCCTAGTCCTCCTTTCATGCAGGATCTTAAGGACATAGCTCATGTCCAAGGCACCAAAGCCAGCTAAAAAGTCAATAATCGATACCTAAAACTTGAAATGTACTACTTCTTACTGGTTATTACATCAACTTAGAAGCTTCATCTGTGTTCTGCTATGGTGCTTTTAGTGTCTCCGCATACCGCAGCACGCGACATAGCTTTGCAGACGATAAGTACAACCGTTTCAGAGAGAAGAGGGGCCAATGTGACGATCTGGCTCTAAGTCAATTCGATAACAAATGACGAAAATGGACGGATTTCTCAGGTTTTTACTACATATGAACACTTTTCACATACTCCCGTGCAGCGCGGCTGCTAGTCCTCCTTTTATGCAGAATCTTAAGGTCCTAGCTCATGTCCAAGGCACCAAGGCCAGCTAAAAAGTCAATAATCGATACCTAAAACTTGAATTGTACTACATCTCACTGGCTATCACATCAACTTAGAAGCTTCATCTGTGTTCTACTATGGTGCTTTTAGTGTCTCCGCATACCGCAGCACGCGACATAGCTTTGCAGACGATAAGTACAACCGTTTCAGAGAGAAGAGCGGCCAATGTGACGATCTGGCTTTAAGTCGATTCGATAACAAATGAATAAAAGGGGACTAATTTCTCAGGTTTTTACTACATATGAACACTTTTCACATACTCCCGTGCAACGCGGATGCTAGTCCTCCTTTCATGCACAATCTTAAGGTCCTAGCTCATGTCCAAGGCACCAAAGCCAGCTAAAAAGTCAATAATCGATACCTAAAACTTGAATTGTACTACTTCTCACTGGCTATCACATCAACTTAGAAGCTTCATCTGTGTTCTACTATGGTGCTTTTAGTGACTCCGCATACCGCAGCACGCGACATAGCTTTGCAGACGATAAGTACAACCGTTTCAGAGAGAAGAGGGGCCAATGTGACGATCTGGCTTTAAGTCGATTCGATAACAAATGACCAAAACAGACGGGTTTCTCAGGTTTTTACTACATATGAACACTTTTTACATTCTCCCGTGCAACTCGGCTGCTAGTCCTCCTTTCATGCAGAATCGTAAGGTCCTACCTCATGTCCAAGGCACCAAAGCCAACTAAAAAGTCAATATTCGATACCTAAAACTTGAATTGTACTACTCCTTACTGGCTATTACATCAACTTAGAAGCTTCATCTGTGTTCTA
Source organism: Schistocerca gregaria (assembly GCF_023897955.1). NCBI lineage: Eukaryota > Metazoa > Arthropoda > Insecta > Orthoptera > Acrididae > Schistocerca > Schistocerca gregaria. Next base: position 121,016,608 of record NC_064930.1, on the reverse strand, counting down.
CTATGGTGCTTTTAGTGACTCCGCATACCGCAGCACGCGACATAGCTTTGCAGACGATAAGTACAACCGTTTCAGAGAGAAGAGCGGGCAATGTGACGATCTGGCTTCAAGTTGATTCGATAACAACTGACGAAAAAGGCCCGATTTCTCAGGTTTTTACTACATATGAACACCTTTCACATTCTCCCATGCAACTCGGCTGCTAGTCCTCCTTTCATGCAGAATCTTAAGGACATAGCTCATGTCCAAGGAACCAAAGCCAGCTAAAAAGTCAATATTCGATACCTAAAACTTGAATTGTATTACTTCTTACTGGCTATTACATCAACTTAGAAGCTTCATCTGTGTTCTACTATGGTGCTTTTAGTGTCTCCGCATACCGCAGCACGCGACATTGCTTTGCAGACGATAAGTACAACCGTTTCAGAGAGAAGAGCGGCCAATGTGACGATATGCTTTAAGTCGATTCGATAATAAATTACGAAAACGGACGGATTTCTCAGGTTTTTACTACATATGAACACTTTTCGCATCCTCCCGTGCCACTCGGCTGCTAGTCCTCGTTTCATGCACAATCTTAAGGTCCTACCTCATGTCCAACGCACCAAAGCCAGCTAAAAAGACAATATTAGATACTTAATACTTGAATTGTACTATTCCTTACTGGCTATTACATCAACTTAGAAGCTTCATCTGTGTTCTACTATGGTGCTTTTAGTGACTCCGCATACCGCAGCACGCGACATAGCTTTGCAGACGATAAGTACAACCGTTTCAGAGACAAGAGCGGGCAATGTGACGATCTGGCTTCAAGTTGACTCGATAACAACTGACGAAAAAGGACCGATTTCTCAGGTTTTTTCTACATATGAACACCTTTCACATTCTCCCATGCAACTCGGCTCCTAGTCCTCCTTTCATGCAGGATCTTAAGGACATAGCTCATGTCCAAGGCACCAAAGCCAGCTAAAAAGTCAATAATCGATACCTAAAACTTGAAATGTACTACTTCTTACTGGTTATTACATCAACTTTGAAGCTTCATCTGTGTTCTGCTATGGTGCTTTTAGTGTCTCCGCATACCGCAGCACGCGACATAGCTTTGCTGACGATAAGTACAACCGTTTCAGAGAGAAGAGGGGCCAATGTGACGATCTGGCTCTAAGTCAATTCGATAACAAATGACGAAAATGGACGGATTTCTCAGGTTTTTACTACATATGAACACTTTTCACATACTCCCGTGCAGCGCGGCTGCTAGTCCTCCTTTTATGCAGAATCTTAAGGTCCTAGCTCATGTCCAAGGCACCAAGGCCAGCTAAAAAGTCAATAATCGATACCTAAAACTTGAATTGTACTACATCTCACTGGCTATCACATCAACTTAGAAGCTTCATCTGTGTTCTACTATGGTGCTTTTAGTGTCTCCGCATACCGCAGCACGCGACATAGCTTTGCAGACGATAAGTACAACCGTTTCAGAGAGAAGAGCGGCCAATGTGACGATCTGGCTTTAAGTCGATTCGATAACAAATGAATAAAAGGGGACTAATTTCTCAGGTTTTTACTACATATGAACACTTTTCACATACTCCCGTGCAACGCGGATGCTAGTCCTCCTTTCATGCACAATCTTAAGGTCCTAGCTCATGTCCAAGGCACCAAAGCCAGCTAAAAAGTCAATAATCGATACCTAAAACTTGAATGTACTACTTCTCACTGGCTATCACATCAACTTAGAAGCTTCATCTGTGTTCTACTATGGTGCTTTTAGTGACTCCGCATACCGCAGCACGCGACATAGCTTTGCAGACGATAAGTACAACCGTTTCAGAGAGAAGAGGGGCCAATGTGACGATCTGGCTTTAAGTCGATTCGATAACAAATGACCAAAACAGACGGATTTCTCAGGTTTTTACTACATATGAACACTTTTTACATTCTCCCGTGCAACTCGGCTGCTAGTCCTCCTTTCATGCAGAATCGTAAGGTCCTACCTCATGTCCAAGGCACCAAAGCCAACTAAAAAGTCAATATTCGATACCTAAAACTTGAATTGTACTACTCCTTACTGGCTATTACATCAACTTAGAAGCTTCATCTGTGTTCTACTATGGTGCTTTTAGTGACTCCGCATACCGCAGCACGCGACATAGCTTTGCAGACGATAAGTACAACCGTTTCAGAGAGAAGAGCGGGCAATGTGACGATCTGGCTTCAAGTTGATTCGATAACAACTGACGAAAAAGGCCCGATTTCTCAGGTTTTTACTACATATGAACACCTTTCACATTCTCCCATGCAACTCGGCTGCTAGTCCTCCTTTCATGCAGAATCTTAAGGACATAGCTCATGTCCAAGGAACCAAAGCCAGCTAAAAAGTCAATATTCGATACCTAAAACTTGAATTGTATTACTTCTTACTGGCTATTACATCAACTTAGAAGCTTCATCTGTGTTCTACTATGGTGCTTTTAGTGTCTCCGCATACCGCAGCACGCGACATTGCTTTGCAGACGATAAGTACAACCGTTTCAGAGAGAAGAGCGGCCAATGTGACGATATGCTTTAAGTCGATTCGATAATAAATTACGAAAACGGACGGATTTCTCAGGTTTTTACTACATATGAACACTTTTCGCATCCTCCCGTGCCACTCGGCTGCTAGTCCTCGTTTCATGCACAATCTTAAGGTCCTACCTCATGTCCAACGCACCAAAGCCAGCTAAAAAGACAATATTAGATACTTAATACTTGAATTGTACTATTCCTTACTGGCTATTACATCAACTTAGAAGCTTCATCTGTGTTCTACTATGGTGCTTTTAGTGACTCCGCATACCGCAGCACGCGACATAGCTTTGCAGACGATAAGTACAACCGTTTCAGAGACAAGAGCGGGCAATGTGACGATCTGGCTTCAAGTTGACTCGATAACAACTGACGAAAAAGGACCGATTTCTCAGGTTTTTTCTACACATGAACACCTTTCACATTCTCCCATGCAACTCGGCTCCTAGTCCTCCTTTCATGCAGGATCTTAAGGACATAGCTCATGTCCAAGGCACCAAAGCCAGCTAAAAAGTCAATAATCGATACCTAAAACTTGAAATGTACTACTTCTTACTGGTTATTACATCAACTTAGAAGCTTCATCTGTGTTCTGCTATGGTGCTTTTAGTGTCTCCGCATACCGCAGCACGCGACATAGCTTTGCTGACGATAAGTACAACCGTTTCAGAGAGAAGAGGGGCCAATGTGACGATCTGGCTCTAAGTCAATTCGATAACAAATGACGAAAATGGACGGATTTCTCAGGTTTTTACTACATATGAACACTTTTCACATACTCCCGTGCAGCGCGGCTGCTAGTCCTCCTTTTATGCAGAATCTTAAGGTCCTAGCTCATGTCCAAGGCACCAAGGCCAGCTAAAAAGTCAATAATCGATACCTAAAACTTGAATTGTACTACATCTCACTGGCTATCACATCAACTTAGAAGCTTCATCTGTGTTCTACTATGGTGCTTTTAGTGTCTCCGCATACCGCAGCACGCGACATAGCTTTGCAGACGATAAGTACAACCGTTTCAGAGAGAAGAGCGGCCAATGTGACGATCTGGCTTTAAGTCGATTCGATAACAAATGAATAAAAGGGGACTAATTTCTCAGGTTTTTACTACATATGAACACTTTTCACATACTCCCGTGCAACGCGGATGCTAGTCCTCCTTTCATGCACAATCTTAAGGTCCTAGCTCATGTCCAAGGCACCAAAGCCAGCTAAAAAGTCAATAATCGATACCTAAAACTTGAATTGTACTACTTCTCACTGGCTATCACATCAACTTAGAAGCTTCATCTGTGTTCTACTATGGTGCTTTTAGTGACTCCGCATACCGCAGCACGCGACATAGCTTTGCAGACGATAAGTACAACCGTTTCAGAGAGAAGAGGGGCCAATGTGACGATCTGGCTTTAAGTCGATTCGATAACAAATGACCAAAACAGACGGATTTCTCAGGTTTTTACTACATATGAACACTTTTTACATTCTCCCGTGCAACTCGGCTGCTAGTCCTCCTTTCATGCAGAATCGTAAGGTCCTACCTCATGTCCAAGGCACCAAAGCCAACTAAAAAGTCAATATTCGATACCTAAAACTTGAATTGTACTACTCCTTACTGGCTATTACATCAACTTAGAAGCTTCATCTGTGTTCTACTATGGTGCTTTTAGTGACTCCGCATACCGCAGCACGCGACATAGCTTTGCAGACGATAAGTACAACCGTTTCAGAGAGAAGAGCGGGCAATGTGACGATCTGGCTTCAAGTTGATTCGATAACAACTGACGAAAAAGGCCCGATTTCTCAGGTTTTTACTACATATGAACACCTTTCACATTCTCCCATGCAACTCGGCTGCTAGTCCTCCTTTCATGCAGAATCTTAAGGACATAGCTCATGTCCAAGGAACCAAAGCCAGCTAAAAAGTCAATATTCGATACCTAAAACTTGAATTGTATTACTTCTTACTGGCTATTACATCAACTTAGAAGCTTCATCTGTGTTCTACTATGGTGCTTTTAGTGTCTCCGCATACCGCAGCACGCGACATTGCTTTGCAGACGATAAGTACAACCGTTTCAGAGAGAAGAGCGGCCAATGTGACGATATGCTTTAAGTCGATTCGATAATAAATTACGAAAACGGACGGATTTCTCAGGTTTTTACTACATATGAACACTTTTCGCATCCTCCCGTGCCACTCGGCTGCTAGTCCTCGTTTCATGCACAATCTTAAGGTCCTACCTCATGTCCAACGCACCAAAGCCAGCTAAAAAGACAATATTAGATACTTAATACTTGAATTGTACTATTCCTTACTGGCTATTACATCAACTTAGAAGCTTCATCTGTGTTCTACTATGGTGCTTTTAGTGACTCCGCATACCGCAGCACGCGACATAGCTTTGCAGACGATAAGTACAACCGTTTCAGAGACAAGAGCGGGCAATGTGACGATCTGGCTTCAAGTTGACTCGATAACAACTGACGAAAAAGGACCGATTTCTCAGGTTTTTTCTACATATGAACACCTTTCACATTCTCCCATGCAACTCGGCTCCTAGTCCTCCTTTCATGCAGGATCTTAAGGACATAGCTCATGTCCAAGGCACCAAAGCCAGCTAAAAAGTCAATAATCGATACCTAAAACTTGAAATGTACTACTTCTTACTGGTTATTACATCAACTTTGAAGCTTCATCTGTGTTCTGCTATGGTGCTTTTAGTGTCTCCGCATACCGCAGCACGCGACATAGCTTTGCAGACGATAAGTACAACCGTTTCAGAGAGAAGAGCGGCCAATGTGACGATCTGGCTTTAAGTCGATTCGATAACAAATGACGAAAACGGACGGATTTCTCAGGTTTTTACTACATATGAACACTTTCCACATTCTCCCATGCAACTCGGCTGCTAGTCGTCCTTTCATGCAGAATCATAAGGTCCTAGCTCATGTCCAAGGCACAAAAGCCAGCTAAAAAGTCAATAATCGATACCTAAAACTTGAATTGTACTACTTCTTACTGGCTTTACATCAACTTAGAAGCTTAATCTATGGTGCTTTTAGTGTCTCCGCATACCGCAGCACGCGACATAGCTTTGCAGACGATAAGTACAACCGTTTCAGAGAGAAGAGCGGCCAATGTGACGATCTGCTTTAAGTCGATTCGATAACAAATGACGAAAACGGACGGATTTCTCATTTTTTTACTACATATGAACACTATTCACATTCTCCCATGCATCTCGGCTGCTAGTCCTCCTTTCATGCAGAATCATAAGGTCCTAGCTAATGTCCAAGGCATAAAAGCCAGCTAAAAAGTCAATAATCGATACCTAAAACTTGAATTGTACTACTTCTTACTGGCAATCACATCAACTTAGAAGCTTCATCTGTGTTCTAATATGGTGCTTTTAGTGTCTCCGCATACTGCAGCACGCGACATAGCTTTGCAGACGATAAGTACAACCGTTTCAGAGAGAAGAGCGGCCAATGTGACGCACTGCTTTAAGTCGATTCGATAATATATTCCGAAAACGGACGGATTTCTCAGGTTTTTACTACATATGAACACTTTTCGCATCCTCCCGTGCCACTCGGCTGCTAGTCCTCCTTTCATGCAGAATCTTAAGGTCCTAGCTCATGTCCAAGGCACCAAAGCCAGCAAAACGTCAATAATCGATACATAAAACTTGAATTGTACTACTTCGTACTGGCTATTACATCAACTTTGAAGCTTCATCTGTGTTCTACTATGGTGCTTTTAGTGTCTCCGCATACCGCAGCACGCGACACAGCTTTGTAGACGATAAGTACAACCGTTTCAGAGAGAAGAGCGGCCAATGTGACGATCTGGCTTTAAGTCGATTCAGATAACAAATGACGAAAACGGACGGATTTCTCAGGTTTTTACTACATATGAACACTTTCCACATTCTCCCATGCAACTCGGCAGCTAGTCCTCCTTTCATGCAGAATCATAAGGTCCTAGCTCATGTCCAAGGCACAAAAGCCAGCTAAAAAGTCAATAATCGATACCTAAAACTTGAATTGTACTACTTCTTACTGGCTATTACAACTTAGAAGCTTAATCTGTGTTCTACTATGGTGCTTTTAGTGTCTCCGCATACCGCAGCACGTGACATAGCTTTGCAGACGATAAGTACAACCGTTTCAGAGAGAAGAGCGGCCAATGTGACGCACTGCTTTAAGTCGATTCGTTTATAAATTACGAAAACGGACGGATTTCTCAGGTTTTTACTACATATGAACACTTTTCACATACTCCCGTGCAACGCGGCTGCTAGTCCTCCTTTCATGCAGAATCTTAAGGTCCTAGCTCATGTCCAAGGCACCAAAGCCAGGAAAAAAGTCAATAATCGATACCTAAATCTTGAATTTTACTACTTCTTACTGGTTATTACATCAACTTAGAAGCTTCATCTGTGTTCTACTATGGTGCTTTTAGTGTCTCCGCATACTACAGCATGCGACATAGCTTTGCAGACGATACGTACAACCGTTTCAGAGAGCAGAGCGGCCAATGTGACGATCTGCTTTAAGTCGATTCGATAACAAATGACGAAAACGGACGGATTTCTCATTTTTTTACTATATATGAACACTATTCACATTCTCCCATGCATCTCGGCTGCTAGTCCTCCTTTCATGCAGAATCATGAGGTCCTAGCTCATGTCCAAGGTATAAAAGCCAGCTAAAAAGTCAATAATCGATACCTAAAACTTGAATTGTACTACTTCTCACTGGCAATCACATCAACTTAGAAGCTTCATCTGTGTTCTACTATGGTGCTTTTAGTGTCTCCGCATACTGCAGCACGCGACATAGCTTTGCAGACGATAAGTACAACCGTTTCAGAGAGAAGAGCGGCCAATGTGACGCACTGCTTTAAGTCGATTCGATAATATATTCCGAAAACGGACGGATTTCTCAGGTTTTTACTACATATGAACACTTTTCGCATCCTCCCGTGCCAGTCGGCTGCTAGTCCTCCTTTCATGCAGAATCTTAAGGTCCTAGCTCATGTCCAAGGCACCAAAGCCAGCTAAAAAGTCAATAATCGATACCTAAAACTTGAATTGTACTACTTCTTACTGGCTATTACATCAACTTAGAAGCTTCATCTGTGTTCCACTATGGTGATTTTAGTGTCTCCGCATACCGCAGCACGCGACATAGCTTTGCAGACGATAAGTACAACCGTTTCAGAGAGAAGAGCGGCCAATGTGACGATCTGGCTTTAAGTCGATTCGATAACAAATGACGAAAACGGACGGATTTCTCAGGTTTTTACTACATATGAACACTTTTCACATTCTCCCATGCAACTCGGCTGCTAGTCCTCCTTTCATGCAGAATCATAAGGTCCTAGCTCATGTCCAAGGCAGAAAAGCCAGCTAAAAATCAATAATCGATACCTAAAACTTGAATTGTACTACTTCTTACTGGCTATTACATCAACTTATAAGCTTAATCTGTGTTCTACTATGGTGCTTTTAGTGTCTCCGCATACCGCAGCACGCGACATAGCTTTGCAGACGATAAGTACAACCGTTTCAGAGAGAAGAGCGGCCAATGTGACGCACTGCTTTAAGTCGATTCGATAATAAATTACGAAAACGGACGGATTTCTCAGGTTTTTACTACATATGAACACTTTTCGCATCCTCCCGTGCAACTCGGCTGCTAGTCCTCCTTTCAAGCAGAATCTTAAGGTCCTAGCCCATGTCTAATGCACCAAAGCCAGCTAAAAATTCAATAATCGATACCTAAAACTTGAATTGTACTACTTCTCACTGGCTATCACATCAACTTAGAAGCTTCATCTGTGTTCTACTATGGTGATTTTAGTGTCTCCGCATACTGCAGCATGCGACATAGCTTTGCAGACGATAAGTACAACCGTTTCAGAGAGAAGAGCGGCCAATGTGACGATCTGCTTTAAGTCGATTCGATAACAAATGACGAAAACGGACGGATTTCTCATCTTTTTACTACAGATGAACACTATTCACATTCTCCCATGCATCTCGGCTGCTAGTCCTCCTTTCATGCAGAATCATAAGGTCCTAGCTCATGTCCAAGGCGTAAAAGAGAGCTAAAAAGTCAATAATCGATACCTAAAACTTGAATTGTACTACTTCTCACTGGCTATCACATCAACTTAGAAGCTTCATCCGTGTTCTACTATGGTGCTTATAGTGTCTCCGCATACTGCAGCACGCGACATAGCTTTGCAGACGATAAGTACAACCGTTTCAGAGAGAAGAGCGGCCAATGTGACGCACTGCTTTAAGTCGATTCGATAATATATTCCGAAAACGGACGGATTTCTCAGGTTTTTACTACATATGAACACTTTTCGCATCCTCCCGTGCCACTCGGCTGCTAGTAATCCTTTCATGCACAATCATAATGTCCTACCTCATGTCCAAGGCACCAAAGCCAGCTAAAAAGTCAATTTTCGATACCTAAAACTTGAATTGTACTACTCCTTACTGGCTATTACATCAACTTAGAAGCTTCATCTGTGTTCTACTATGGTGCTTTTAGTGTCTCCGCATACCGCAGCACGCGACATAGCTTTGCAGACGATAAGTACAACCGTTTCAGAGAGAAGAGCGGGCAATATGACGATCTGGCTTCAAGTTGATTCGATAACAACTGACGAAAAAGGATGGATTTCTCAGGTTTTTACTACATATGAACACTTTTCACATTCTCCCATTCAACTCGGCTGCTAGTCCTCCTTTCATGCAGAATCTTAAGGACATAGCTCATGTCCAAGGCACCAAAGCCAGCTAAAAAGTCAATAATCGATACCTAAAACTTGAATTGTACTACTTCATACTGGCTATTACATCAACTTTGAAGCTTCATCTGAGTTCTACTATGGTGCTTTTAGTGTCTCCGCATACCGCAGCACGCGGCATAGCTTTGCAGACGATAAGTACAACGGTTTCAGAGAGAAAAGCGGGCAATGTGACGATCTGGCTTCCAGTTATTCGATAACAAATGACTAAAACGGACGGATTTCTCAGGTTTTTACTACATATGAACACTTTCCACATTCTCCAATGCAACTCGGCTGCTAGTCCTCCTTTCATGCAGAATCTTAAGGACATAGCTCATGTCCAAGGCACCAAAGCCAGCTAAAAAGTCAATAAACGATACCTAAATTGACTACATCTTACTAGCTATTACATCAACTTAGAAGCTTCATCTGTGTTCCACTATGGTGATTTTAGTGTCTCCGCATACCGCAGCACGCGAAATAGCTTTGCAGACGATAAGTACAACCGTTTCAGAGAGAAGAGAGGCCAATGTGATGATCTGGCTTTAAGTCGATTCCATAACAAATGACGAAAATGGACGGATTTCTCAGGTTTTTACTACATATGAACACTTGTCACATAGTCCCGTGCAACGCGGCTGCTAATCCCCCTTTCATGCAGAATCTTAAGGTCCTAGCTCATGTCCAAGGCGCCAAAGCCAGCTAAAAAGTCAATATTCGATACCTAAAACTTGAATTGTACTACTCCTTACTGGCTATTACATCAACTTAGTAGCTTCATCTGTGTTCTACTATGGTGCTTTTAGTGTCTCCGCATACCGCAGCACGCGACATAGCTTTGCAGACGATAAGTACAACCGTTTCAGAGAGAAGAGCGGCCAATGTGACGATCTGCTTTAAGTCGATTCGATAACAAATGACGAAAACGGACGGATTTCTCATTTTTTTACTATATATGAACACTATTCACATTCTCCCATGCATCTCGGCTGCTAGTCCTCCTTTCATGCAGAATCATAAGGTCCTAGCTCATGTCCAAGGCATAAAAGCCAGCTAAAAAGTCAATGATCGATACCTAAAACTTGAATTGTACTACTTCTCACTGGCAATCACATCAACTTAGAAGCTTCATCTGTGTTCTACTATGGTGCTTTTAGTGTCTCCGCATACTGCAGCACGCGACATAGCTTTGCAGACGATAAGTACAACCGTTTCAGAGAGAAGAGCGGCCAATGTGACGCACTGCTTTAAGTCAATTCGATAATATATTCCGAAAACGGACGGATTTCTCAGGTTTTTACTACATATGAATACTTTTCGCATCCTCCCGTGCCAGTCGGCTGCTAGTCCTCCTTTCATGCAGAATCTTAAGGTCCTAGCTCATGTTCGAGGCACCAAAGCCAGCAAAAAGTCAATAATCGATACCTAAAACTTGAATTGTACTACTTCTCACTGGCTATTACATCAACTTGGATCCTTCATCTGTGTTCTACTATGGTGCTTTTAGTGTCTCCGCAAACCGCAGCACGCGACATAGCTTTGCAGACGATAAGTACAACCGTTTCAGAGAGAAGAGCGGCCAATGTGACGATCTGGCTTTAAGTCGATTCGATAACAAATGACGAAAACGGACGGATTTCTCAGGTTTTTACTACATATGAACACTTTTCACATTCTCCCATGCAACTCGGCTGCTAGTCCTCCTTTCATGCAGAATCATAAGGTCCTAGCTCATGTCCAAGGCAGAAAAGCCAGCTAAAAAGTCAATAATCGATACCTAAAACTTGAATTGTACTACTTCTTACTGGCTATTACATCAACTTATAAGCTTAATCTGTGTTCTACTATGGTGCTTTTAGTGTCTCCGCATACCGCAGCACTCGACATAGCTTTGCAGACGATAAGTACAACCGTTTCAGAGAGAAGAGCGGCCAATGTGACGCACTGCTTTAAGTCGATTCGATAATAAATTACGAAAACGGACGGATTTCTCAGGTTTTTACTACATATGAACACTTTTCGCATCCTCCCGTGCAACTCGGCTGCTAGTCCTCCTTTCAAGCAGAATCTTAAGGTCCTAGCCCATGTCTAAGGCACAAAAGCCAGCTAAAAAGTCAATAATCGATACCTAAAACTTGAATTGTACTACTTCTCACTGGCTATCACATCAACTTAGAAGCTTCATCTGTGTTCTACTATGGTGCTTGTAGTGTCTCCGCATACTGCAGCATGCGACATAGCTTTGCAAACGATAAGTACAACCCTTTCAGAGAGAAGAGCGGCCAATGTGACGATCTGCTTTAAGTCGATTCGATAACAAATGACGAAAACGGACGGATTTCTCATTTTTTTACTACAGATGAACACTATTCACATTCTCCCATGCATCTCGGCTGCTAGTCCTCCTTTCATGCAGAATCATAAGGTCCTAGCTCATGTCCAAGGCGTAAAAGCCAGCTAAAAAGTCAATAATCGATACCTAAAACTTGAATTGTACTACTCCTTACTGGCTATTACATCAACTCAGAAGCTTCATCTGTGTTCTACTATGGTGCTTTTAGTGACTCCGCATACCGCAGCACGCGACATAGCTTTGCAGACGATAAGTACAACCGTTTCAGAGAGAAGAGCGGGCAATATGACGATCTGGCTTCAAGTTGATTCGATAACAACTGACGAAAAAGGATGGATTTCTCAGGTTTTTACTACATATGAACACTTTTCACATTCTCCCATTCAACTCGGCTGCTAGTCCTCCTTTCATGCAGAATCTTAAGGACATAGCTCATGTCCAAGGCACCAAAGCCAGCTAAAAAGTCAATAATCGATACCTAAAACTTGAATTGTACTACTTCATACTGGCTATTACATCAACTTTGAAGCTTCATCTGAGTTCTACTATGGTGCTTTTAGTGTCTCCGCATACCGCAGCACGCGGCATAGCTTTGCAGACGATAAGTACAACGGTTTCAGAGAGAAAAGCGGGCAATGTGACGATCTGGCTTCCAGTTATTCGATAACAAATGACTAAAACGGACGGATTTCTCAGGTTTTTACTACATATGAACACTTTCCACATTCTCCAATGCAACTCGGCTGCTAGTCCTCCTTTCATGCAGAATCTTAAGGACATAGCTCATGTCCAAGGCACCAAAGCCAGCTAAAAAGTCAATAAACGATACCTAAATTGACTACATCTTACTAGCTATTACATCAACTTAGAAGCTTCATCTGTGTTCCACTATGGTGATTTTAGTGTCTCCGCATACCGCAGCACGCGACATAGCTTTGCAGACGATAAGTACAACCGTTTCAGAGAGAAGAGAGGCCAATGTGACGATCTGGCTTTAAGTCGATTCCATAACAAATGACGAAAATGGACGGATTTCTCAGGTTTTTACTACATATGAACACTTGTCACATAGTCCCGTGCAACGCGGCTGCTAATCCTCCTTTCATGCAGAATCTTAAGGTCCTAGCTCATGTCCAAGGCGCCAAAGCCAGCTAAAAAGTCAATATTCGATACCTAAAACTTGAATTGTACTACTCCTTACTGGCTATTACATCAACTTAGTAGCTTCATCTGTGTTCTACTATGGTGCTTTTAGTGTCTCCGCATACCGCAGCACGCGACATAGCTTTGCAGACGATAAGTACAACCGTTTCAGAGAGAAGAGCGGCCAATGTGACGATATGCTTTAAGTCGATTCGATAACAAATGACGAAAACGGACGGATTTCTCATTTTTTTACTATATATGAACACTATTCACATTCTCCCATGCATCTCGGCTGCTAGTCCTCCTTTCATGCAGAATCATAAGGTCCAAGCTCATGTCCAAGGCACAAAAGCCAGCAAAAAGTCAATAATCGATACCTAAATCTTGAATTGTACTACTTCTTACTGGCTATTACATCAACTTAGATGCTTCATCTGTGTTCTACTATGGTGCTTTTAGTGTCTCCGCATACCGCAGCACGCGACATAGCTTTGCAGACGATAAGTACAACCGTTTCAGAGAGAAGAGCGGCCAATGTGACGCACTGCTTTAAGTCGATTCGATAATAAATTACGAAAACGGACGGATTTCTCAGGTTTTTACTACATATGAACACTTTTCGCATCCTCCCGTGCAACTCGGCTGCTAGTCCTCCTTTCATGCAGAATCTTAAGGTCCTAGCTCATGTCCAAGGCACCAAAGCCAGCTAAAAAGTCAATATTCGATACCTAAAACTTGAATTGTACTACTCCTTACTGGCTATTACATCAACTTGGATCCTTCATCTGTGTTCTACTATGGTGCTTTTAGTGTCTCCGCAAACCGCAGCACGCGACATAGCTTTGCAGACGATAAGTACAACCGTTTCAGAGAGAAGAGCGGCCAATGTGACGATCTGGCTTTAAGTCGATTCGATAACAAATGACGAAAACGGACGGATTTCTCAGGTTTTTACTACATATGAACACTTTTCACATTCTCCCATGCAACTCGGCTGCTAGTCCTCCTTTCATGCAGAATCATAAGGTCCTAGCTCATGTCCAAGGCAGAAAAGCCAGCTAAAAAGTCAATAATCGATACCTAAAACTTGAATTGTACTACTTCTTACTGGCTATTACATCAACTTATAAGCTTAATCTGTGTTCTACTATGGTGCTTTTAGTGTCTCCGCATACCGCAGGACGCGACATAGCTTTGCAGACGATAAGTACAACCGTTTCAGAGAGAAGAGCGGCCAATGTGACGCACTGCTTTAAGACGATTCGATAATAAATTACGAAAACGGACGGATTTCTCAGGTTTTTACTACATATGAACAGTTTTAGCATCCTCCCGTGCAACTCGGCTGCTAGTCCTCCTTTCAAGCAGAATCTTAAGGTCCTAGCCCATGTCTAAGGCACCAAAGCCAGCTAAAAAGTCAATAATCGATACCTAAAACTTGAATTGTACTACTTCTCACTGGCTATCACATCAACTTAGAAGCTTCATCCGTGTTCTACTATGGTGCTTTTAGTGACTCCGCATACTGCAGCACGCGACATAGCTTTGCAGACTATAAGTACAACCGTTTCAGAGAGAAGAGCGGCCAATGTGACGCACTGATTTAAGTCGATTCGATAATAAATTACGAAAACGGACGGATTTCTCAGGTTTTTACTACATATGAACACTTTTCGCATCCTCCCGTGCCACTCGGCTGCTAGTAATCCTTTCATGCACAATCATAAGGTCCTACCTCATGTCCAAGGCACCAAAGCCAGCTAAAAAGTCAATTTTCGATACCTAAAACTTGAATTGTACTACTCCTTACTGGCTATTACATCAACTCAGAAGCTTCATCTGTGTTCTACTATGGTGCTTTTAGTGAGTCCGCATACCGCAGCACGCGACATAGCTTTGCAGACGATAAGTACAACCGTTTCAGAGAGAAGAGCGGGCAATATGACGATCTGGCTTCAAGTTGATTCGATAACAACTGACGAAAAAGGATGGATTTCTCTGGTTTTTACTACATATGAACACTTTTCACATTCTCCCATTCAACTCGGCTGCTAGTCCTCCTTTCATGCAGAATCTTAAGGACATAGGTCATGTCCAAGGCACCAAAGCCAGCTAAAAAGTCAATAATCGATACCTAAAACTTGAATTTTACTACTTCTCACTGGCTATCACATCAACTTAGAACCTTCATCTGTGTTCTACTATGGTGCTTTTAGTGTCTCCGCATACCGCAGCACGCGACATAGCTTTGCAGACGATAAGTACAACCGTTTCAGAGAGAAGGAGGGCCAATGTGACGATCTGGCTTTAAGTCGATTAGATAACAAGTGACGAAGACGGACGGATTTCTCAGGTTTATACTACATATGAACACTTTTTACATTCTCCCGTGCAACTCGGCTGCTAGTCCTCCTTTCATGCAGAATCGTAAGGTCCTAGCTCATGTCCAAGGCACCAAAGCCAGCAAAAAAGTCAATAATCGATACCTAAATCTTGAATTGTACTACTTCTTACTGGATATTACATCAACTTTGAAACTTCATCTGTATTCTACTATGGTGCTTTTAGTGTCTCCTCATACCGCAGCACGCGACATAGCTTAGCAGACGATAAGTACAACCGTTTAAGATAGAAGAGCGGCCAATGCGACAATCTGGCTTTAAGTCGATTCGATAACACATGACGAAAACGGACGCATTTTTCAGGTTTTTACTACATATGAACACTTTTCACATTCTCCCAAGCAACTCGGCTGCTAGTCCTCCTTCCGTGCGGAATCATAAGGTCCTAGCTCATGTCCAAGGCACAAAAGCCAGCTAAAAGGTCAATAATCGATACCTAAAACTTAAATTGTACTACTGCTTACTTGCTATTACATCAACTTAGAAGCTTAATCTGTGTTCTGCTATGGTGCTTTTAGTGTCTCCGCATACCGCAGCACGCGACATAGCTTTGCAGACGATAAGTACAACCGTTTCAGAGAGAAGAGGGGCCCATGTGACGATCTGGCTTTAAGTCGATTCGATAACAAATGACGAAAACGGACGGATTTCTCAGGTTTTTACTACATATGAACAGCTTTTACATCCTCCCGTGCAACGCGGCTGCTAGTCCTCCTTTCATGCAGAATCTTTAGGTCCGATCTCATGTCCAAGGCACCAAAGCCAGCTAAAAAGTCAATAATCGATACCTAAAACTTGAATTGTACTACGTCTCACTGGCTATCACATCAATTTAGAAGCTTCATCTGTGTTCTACTATGGTGCATATAGTGACTCCGCATACTGCAGCATCGACATAGCTTTGCAGACGATAAGTACAACCGTTTCAGAGAGAAGAGGGGCCCATGTGACGATCTGGCTTTAAGTCGATTCGATAACAAATGACGAAAACGGACGGATTTCTCAGGTTTTTACTACATATGAACACTTTTTACATTCTCCCGTGCAACTCGGCTGCTAGTCCTCCTTTCATGCAGAATCTTAAGGTCCTAGGTCATGTCCAAGGCACCAAAGCCAGCAAAAAAGTCAATAATCGATACCTAAATCTTGAATTGTACTACTTCTTACTGGCTATTACATCAACTTAGAAGCTTCATCTGTGTTCTACTATGGTGCTTTTAGTGCCTCCGCATACCGCAGCACGCGACATAGCTTTGCAGACGATAAGTACAACCGTTTCAGAGAGAAGAGCGGTCAATGTGACGATCTGGCTTTAAGTCGATTCGATAACAAATGACGAAACGGACGGATTTCTCAGGTTTTTACTACATATGAACACTTTTCACATTCTCCCATGTAACTCGGCTGCTAGTCCTCCTTTCATGCAGAATCATAAGGTCCTAGCTCATGTCCAAGGCACAAAAGCCAGCTAAAAAGTCAATAATCGATACCTAAAACTTTAATTGTACTACTTCTCACTGGCTATCACATCAACTTAGAAGCTTCATCTGCGTTCTACTATGGTGCTTTTAGTGTCTCCGCATACTGCAGCACGCGACATAGCTTTGCAGACGATAAGTACAACCGTTTCAGAGAGAAAAGCGGGCAATGTGACGATCTGGCTTCAAGTTGATTCGATAACAAATGACTAAAACGGACGGATTTCTCAGGTTTTTACTACATATGAACACTTTCCACATTCTCCAATGCAACTCGGCTGCTAGTCCTCCTTTCATGCAGAATCTTAAGGACATAGCTCATGTCCAAGGCACCAAAGCCAGCTAAAAAGTCAATAATCGATACCTAAATTGACTACATCTTACTAGCTATTACATCAACTTAGAAGCTTCATCTGTGTTCCACTATGGTGATTTTAGTGTCTCCGCATACCGCAGCACGCGACATAGCTTTGCAGACGATAAGTACAACCGTTTCAGAGAGAAGAGAGGCCAATGTGACGATCTGGCTTTAAGTCGATTCGATATCAAATGACGAAAATGGACGGATTTCTCAGGTTTTTACTACATATGAACACTTGTCACATAGTCCCGTGCAATGCGGCTGCTAGTCCTCCTTTCATGCAGAATCTTAAGGTCCTAGCTCATGTCCAAGGCACCTAAGCCAGCTAAAAAGTCAATAATCGATACCTAAAACTTGAATTGTAGTACTTCTCACTGGCTATCACATCAACTTTGAACCTTAATCTGTGTTCTACTATGGTGCTTTTAGTGTCTCCGCATACCGCAGCACGCGACATAGCTTTGCAGACGATAAGTACAACCGTTTCAATGAGAAGAGGGGCCAATGTGACGATCTGGCTTTAAGTCGATTCGATAACAAGTGACGAAAACGGACGGATTTCTCAGGTTTATACTACATATGAACACTTTTTACATTCTCCCGTGCAACTCGGCTGCTAGTCCTCCTTTCATGCAGAATCGTAAGGTCCTAGCTCATGTCCAAGGCACCAAAGCCAGCAAAAAAGTCAATAATCGATACCTAAATCTTGAATTGTACTACTTCTTACTGGCTATTACATCAACTTAGAAGCTTCATCTGTATTCTACTATGGTGCTTTTAGTGTCTCCGCATACCGCAGCACGCGACATAGCTTTGCAGACGATAAGTACAACCGTTTCAGAGAGAAGAGCGGCCAATGTGACAATCTGGCTTTAAGTCGATTCGATAACAAATGACGAAAACGGACGCATTTTTCAGGTTTTTACTACATATGAACACTTTTCACATTCTCCCAAGCAACTCGGCTGCTAGTCCTCCTTCCGTGCGGAATCATAAGGTTCTAGCTCATGTCCAAGGCACAAAAGCCAGCTAAAAGGTCAATAATCGATACCTAAAACTTGAATTGTACTACTTCCTACTGGCTATTACATCAACTTAGAAGCTTAATCTGTGTTCTACTATGGTGCTTTTAGTGTCTCCGCATACCGCAGCACGCGACATAGCTTTGCAGACGATAAGTACAACCGTTTCAGAGAGAAGAGGGGCCCATGTGACGATCTGGCTTTAAGTCGATTCGATAACAAATGACGAAAACGGACGGACTTCTCAGGTTTTTACTACATATGAACACTTTTTACATCCTCCCGTGCAACGCGGCTGCTAGTCCTCCTTTCATGCAGAATCTTTAGGTCCTAGCTCATGTCCAAGTCACCAAAGCCAGCTAAAAAGTCAATAATCGATACCTAAAACTTGAATTGTACTACATCTCACTGGCTATCACATCAACTTAGAAGCTTCATCTGTGTTCTACTATGGTGCTTTTAGTGTCTCCGCATACTGCAGCACGCGACATAGCTTTGCAGACGATAAGTACAACCGTTTCAGAGAGAAGAGGGGCCCATGTGACGATCTGGCTTTAAGTCGATTCGATAACAAATAACGAAAACGGACGGATTTCTCAGGTTTTTACTACATATGAACACTTTTTACATTCTCCCGTGCAACTCGGCTGCTAGTCCTCCTTTCATGCAGAATCTTAAGGTCCTAGCTCATGTCCAAGGCACCAAAGCCAACTAAAAAGTCAATAATCGATACCTAAATCTTGAATTGTACTACTTCTTACTGGCTATTACATCAACTTTGAAGCTTCATCTGTGTTCTACTATGGTGCTTTTAGTGTCTCCGCATACCGCAGCACGCGACATAGCTTTGCAGACGATAAGTACAACCGTTTCAGAGAGAAGAGCGGCCAATGTGACGATCTGGCTTTAAGTCGATTCGATAACAAATGACGAAAACGGACGGATTTCTCATTTTTTTTCTACATATGAACACTATTCACATTCTCCCATGCATCTCGGCTGCTAGTCCTCCTTTCATGCAGAGTCATAAGGTCCTAGCTCATGTCCAAGGCACCAAAGCCAGCAAAAAAGTCAATAATCGATACCTAAATCTTGAATTGTACTACTTCTTACTGGCTATTACATCAACTTTGAAGCTTCATCTGTGTTCTACTATGGTGCTTTTAGTGTCTCCGCATACCGCAGCACGCGACATAGCTTTGCAGACGATAAGTACAACCGTTTTAGAGAGAAGAGCGGCCAATGTGACGATCTGGCTTTAAGTCGATTCGATAAGAAATGACGAAAATGGACGGATTTCTCATTTTTTTCTACATATGAACACTATTCACATTCTCCCATGCATCTCGGCTGCTAGTCCTCCTTTCATGCAGAATCTTAAGGTCCTAGCTCATGTCCCAGGCACAAAAGCCAGCTAAAAAGTCAATAATCGATACCTAAAACTCCAATTGTACTACTTCTTACTGGCTATTACATCAACCTAGAAGCTTAATCTGTGTTCTACTATGGTGCTTTTAGTTTCTACGCATACCGCAGCACGCGACATAGCTTTGCAGACGATAAGTACAACCGTTTCAGAGAGAAGAGGGGCCAATGTGACGAACTGGCTTTAAGTCGATTCGATAACAAATGACGAAAACGGACGGATTTCTCAGGTTTTTACTACATATGAACACTTTTTACATTCTCCCGTGCAACTCGGCTGCTAGTCCTCCTTTCATGCAGAATCTTAAGGTCCTAGCTCATGTCCAAGGCACCAAAGCCAACAAAAAAGTCAATAAATGATACCTAAATCTTAATTGTACTACTTCTTACTGGCTATTACATCAACTTTGAAGCTTCATCTGTGTTCTACTATGGTGCTTTTAGTGTCTCCGCATACCGCAGCACGCGACATAGCTTTGCAGACGATAAGTACAACCGTTTCAGAGAGAAGAGCGGCCAATGTGACGATCTGGCTTTAAGTCGATTCGATAACAAATGAAGAAAACGGATGGATTTCTCAGGTTTTTACTACATATGAACACTTTTCACATTCTTCCATGCAACTCGGCTGCTAGTCCTCCTTTCATGCATAATCATAAGGACCTAGCTCATGTCAAAGGCACCAAAGCCATCAAAAAAGTCAATAATCGATTCCTAAAACTTGAATTTTACTACTTCTTACTGGCTATTACATCAACTTAGAAGCTTCATCTGTATTCTACTATGATGCTTTTAGTGTCTCCGCATACCGCAGCACGCGACATAGCTTTGCAGACGATAAGTACAACCGTTTCAGAGAGTAGAGCGGCCAGTGTGACGATCTGGCTTCAAGTCGATTCGATAACAAATGACGAAAATGGACGGATTTCTCAGGTTTTTACTACATATGGACACTCTTTACATACTCCCGTGCAACGCGGCTGCTAGTCCTCCTTTCATGCAGAATCGTAGGGTCCTAGCTCATGTTCAAGGCACCAAAGCCAGCAAAAAGGTCAATAATCGATACCTAAATCTTGAATTGTACTACTTCTTACTGGCTATTACATCAACTTAGAAACTTCATCTGTGTTCTACTATGGTGCTTTTAGTGTCTCCGCATACCCCAGCACGCGACATAGCTTTGCAGACGATAAGTACAACCGTTTCAGAGAGAAGAGCGGCAGATGTGACAAACTACTTTAAGTCGATTCGATAATAAATTACGAAAACGGACGTATTTCTCAGGTTTTTACTACATATGAACACTTTTCACATACTCCCGTGCAACGCGGCTGCTAGTCCTCCCTTCATGCAGAATCGTAAGGTCCTAGCTCATGTCCAAGGCACCAAAGCCAGCTAAAAAGTCAATAATCGATACCTAAAACTTGAATTGTACTACTTCTCACTGGCTATCACATCAACTTCGAAGCTTCATCTCTGTTCTACTACGGTGCTTTTAGTGTCTCCGCATACTGCAGCACGCGACATAGCCTTGAAGACGATAAGTACAACCGTTTCAGAGAGAAGAGCGGCCAATGTGACGCACTGCTTTAAGTCGATTCGATAATAAATTACGAAAACGGACGGATTTCTCAGGTTTTTACTACATATGAACACTTTTCGCATCCTCCCGTGCAACTCGGCTGCTAGTCCTCCTTTCATGCAGAATCTTAAGGTCCTAGCTCATGTCCAAGGCACCAAAGCCAGCTAAAATGTCAATATTCGATACCTAAAACTTGAATTGTACTACTCCTTACTGGCTATTACATCAACTTAGAAGCTTCATCTGTGTTCTACTATGGTGATTTTAGTGTCTCCGCATACCGCAGCACGCGACATAGCTTTGCAGACGATAAGTACAAACGTTTCAGAGAGAAGAGCGACCAATGTGACGATGTGGCTTTAAGTCGATTCGATAACAAATGACGAAAACGGACGGATTTCTCAGGTTTTTACTACATATGAACACTTTTCACATTCTCCGTGCAACGCGACTGCTAGTCCTCCTTTCATGCAGAATCTTAAGGTCCTAGCTCATTGCCAAGGCACCAAAGCCAGCTAAAACGTCAATTATCGATACCTAAAACTTGAATTGTACTACTTCTTACTGGCTATTACATCAACTTAGAAGCTTCATCTGTGTTCTACTATGGTGCTTTTAGTGTCTCCGCATACCGCAGCACGCGACATAGCTTTGCAGACGATAAGTACAACTGTTTCAGCGAGAAGAGCGGCCAATGTGACGATCTGGCTTCAAGTCGATTCGATAACAAATGACGAAAACGGACGGATTTCTCAGGTTTTTACTACATATGAACACTTTTCACATTGTCCCATACAACTCGGCTGCTAGTCCTCCTTTTATGCAGAATCTTAAGGTCCTAGCTCATGTCCAAGGCACCAAAGCCAGCAAAAAAGTCAATAATCGATACGTAAATCTTGAATTGTACTACTTCTTACTGGCTATTACATCAACTTAGAAGCTTCATCTGTGTTCTACTATGGTGCTTTTAGTTTCTACGCATACCGCAGCACGCGACATAGCTTTGCACACGATAAGTACAAGCGTTTCAGAGAGAAGAGCGGCCAATGTGACGATCTGGCTTTAAGTCGATTCCATAACAAATTACGAAAACGGACGGATTTCTCAGGTTTTTACTACATATGAACACTTTTCACATTCTCCCATGCAACTCGGCTGCTAGTCCTCCTTTCATGCAGAATCTTAAGATCCTAGCTCATGTCCAAGTCACCAAAGCCAGCTAAAAAGTCAATAATCGATACCTAAAACTTGAATTGTACTACTTCTTACTGGCTATTACATCAACTTAGAAGCTTCGTCTGTGTTCTAGTATGGTGCTTTTAGTGTCTCTGCATACCGCAGCACGCGACATAGCTTTGCAGACGTGAAGTACAACCGTTTCAGAGAGAAGAGCGGCCAATGTGTCGATCTGGCTTTAAGTCTATTCGATAACAAATGACGAAAACGGTCGGATTTCTCAGGTTTTTACTACATATGAACACTTGCCACATACTCCCATCCAACGCGGCTGCTAGTCCTCCTTTCATGCAGAATCTTAATGTCCTAGCTCATTTCCAAGGCACCAAAGATAGCTAAAAAGTCAATAATCCATACCTAAAACTTGAATTGTACTACTTCTTACTGGCTATTACATCAACTTAGAAGCTTCATCTGTGTTCTACTATGGTGCTTTTAGTGTCTCCGCATACTGCAGCACGCGACATAGCTTTGCAGACGATAAGTGCAACCGTTTCAGAGAGAAGAGGGGCCAATGTGACGATCTGGCTTTAAGTCGATTCGATAACAAATATCGGAAATGGACGGATTTCTCAGGTTTTTACTACATATGTACACTTTTTACATTATCCCGTGCAACTCGGCTGCTAGTCCTCCTTTCATGCAGAATCGTAAGGTCCTAGCTCATGTCCAAGGCACCAAAGCCAGCAAAAAAGTCAATAATCGATACCTAAATCTTGAATTGTACTACTTCTTACTGGCTATTACATCAAGTTTGAAGCTTCATCTGTGTTCTACTATGGTGCTTTTAGTGTCTCCGCATACCGCAGCACGCGACATAGCTTTGCAGACGATAAGTACAACCGTTTCAGAGAGAAGAGCGGCCAATGTGACGATCTGGCTTTAAGTCGATTCGATAACAAATGACGAAAACGGTCGGATTTCTCAGGTTTTTACTACATATGAACACTTTTCACATTCTCCCATTCAACTCGGCTGCTAGTCCTCCTTTCATGCAGAATCTTAAGGTCCTAGCTCATGTACAAGGCACCAAAGCCAGCTAAAAAGTCAATATTCGATACCTAAAACTTGAATAGAACTACTCCTTACTGGCTATTACATCAACTTAGAAGCTTCATCTGTGTTCTACTATGGTGATTTTAGTGTCTCCGCATACCGCTGCACGCGACATAGCTTTCAGACGATAAGTACAACCGTTTCAGAGAGAAAAGCGGCCAATGTGACGATCTGGCTTTAAGTCGATTCGATAACAAATGACGGAAACGGACGGATTTCTCAGGTTTTTACTACATATGAACACTTTTCACATTCTCCCATGCTACTCGGCTGATAGTCCTCCTTTCATGCAGAATCTTAAGGTCCTAGCTCATGTCCAAAGCACCAAAGCCAGCTAAAAAGTCAATAATCGATACCTAAAACTTGAATTGTACTACTTCTCACTGGCTATCACATCAACTTAGAAGCTTCATCTCTGTTCTACTATGGTGCTTTTAGTGTCTCCGCATACTGCAGCACGCGACATAGCTTTGCAGACGATAAGTACAACCGTTTCAGAGAGAAGAGCGGCCAATGTGACGATCTGGCTTTAAGGCGATTCGATAACAAATGACGAAAACGGACGGATTTCTCATTTTTTTACTACATATGACCACTATTCACATTCTCCCATGCATCTCGGCTGCTAGTCCTCCTTTCATGCAGAATCATAAGGTCCTAGCTCATGTCCCAGTCACCAAAGCCAGCTAAAAAGTCAATAACGATACCTAAAACTTGAATTGTACTACTTCTTACTGGCTATTACATCAACTTAGAAGTTTCGTCTGTATTCTACTATGGTGCTTTTAGTGTCTCCGCATACCGCAGCGCGCGACATAGCTTTGCAGACGTTAAGTACAACCGTTTCACAGAGAAGAGCGGCCAATGTGAAGATCTGGCTTTAAGTCTATTCGATAACAAATGACGAAAACGGACGGATTTCTCAGGTTTTTACTACATATGAACACTTGTCACATACTCCCATGCAACGCGGTTGCTAGTCCTCCTTTCATGCAGAATCTTAATGTCCTAGCTCATGTCCAAGGCACCAAAGATAGCTAAAAAGTCAATAATACATAACCTAAAAGTTGAATTCTACTACTTCTTACTGGCTATTACATCAACTTAGAAGCTTCATCTGTGCGTCCACTATGGTGCTTTTTGTGTCTCGGCATACCGCAGCACGCGACATAGCTTTGCAAACGATAAGTACAACCGTTTCAGAGAGAAGAGCGGCCAATGTGACGATCTGGCTTTAAGTCGATTCGGTAACAAATGAAGAAAACGAACGAATTTCTCAGGTATTTACTACAGATGAACACTTTTCACATTCTCCCATGCAACTCGGCTGCTAGTCCTCCTTTCATGCAGAATCTTAAGGTCCTAGCTCATGTCCCAGTCACCAAAGCCAGCTAAAAAGTCAATAACGATACCTAAAACTTGAATTGTACTACTTCTTACTGGCTATTACATCAACTTAGAAGTTTCGTCTGTATTCTACTATGGTGCTTTTAGTGTCTCCGCATACCGCAGCACGCGACATAGCTTTGCAGACGTTAAGTACAACCGTTTCAGAGAGAAGAGCGGCCAATGTGAAGATCTGGCTTTAAGTCTATTCGATAACAAATGACGAAAACGGACGGATTTCTCAGGTTTTTACTACATATGAACACTTTTCACATTCTCCGTGCAACGCGACTGCTAGTCCTCCTTTCATGCAGAATCTTAAGGTCCTAGCTCATTGCCAAGGCACCAAAGCCAGCTAAAACGTCAATTATCGATACCTAAAACTTGAATTGTACTACTTCTTACTGGCTATTACATCAACTTAGAAGCTTCATCTGTGTTCTACTATGGTGCTTTTAGTGTCTCCGCATACCGCAGCACGCGACATAGCTTTGCAGACGATAAGTACAACTGTTTCAGCGAGAAGAGCGGCCAATGTGACGATCTGGCTTCATGTCGATTCGATAACAAATGACGAAAACGGACGGATTTCTCAGGTTTTTACTACATATGAACACTTTTCACATTGTCCCATACAACTCGGCTGCTAGTCCTCCTTTTATGCAGAATCTTAAGGTCCTAGCTCATGTCCAAGGCACCAAAGCCAGCAAAAAAGTCAATAATCGATACGTAAATCTTGAATTGTACTACTTCTTACTGGCTATTACATCAACTTAGAAGCTTCATCTGTGTTCTACTATGGTGCTTTTAGTTTCTACGCATACCGCAGCACGCGACATAGCTTTGCACACGATAAGTACAACCGTTTCAGAGAGAAGAGCGGCCAATGTGACGATCTGGCTTTAAGGCGATTCGATAACAAATGACGAAAACGGACGGATTTCTCATTTTTTTACTACATATGACCACTATTCACATTCTCCCATGCATCTCGGCTGCTAGTCCTCCTTTCATGCAGAATCATAAGGTCCTAGCTCATGTCCAAGGCACAAAAGCCAGCTAAAAAGTCACTAATCGATACCTAAAACTTGAATTGTACTACTTCTTACTTTCTATTACATCAACTTAGAAGCTTCATCTGTGTTCTACTATGGTGCTTTTAGTGTCTCCGCATACCGCAGCACGCGACATAGCTTTGCAGACGATAAGTACAACCGTTTCAGAGAGAAGAGCGGCCAATGTGACGATCTGGCTTTAAGTCGATTCCATAACAAATTACGAAAACGGACGGATTTTTCAGGTTTTTACTACATATGAACACTTTTCACATTCTCCCATGCAACTCGGCTGCTAGTCCTCCTTTCATGCAGAATCTTAAGGTCCTAGCTCATGTCCCAGTCACCAAAGCCAGCTAAAAAGTCAATAACGATACCTAAAACTTGAATTGTACTACTTCTTACTGGCTATTACATCAACTTAGAAGTTTCGTCTGTATTCTACTATGGTGCTTTTAGTGTCTCCGCATACCGCAGCACGCGACATAGCTTTGCACACGTTAAGTACAACCGTTTCAGAGAGAAGACCGGCCAATGTGAAGATCTGGCTTTAAGTCTATTCGATAACAAATGACGAAAACGGACGGATTTCTCAGGTTTTTACTACATATGAACACTTGTCACATACTCCCATGCAACGCGGTTGCTAGTCCTCCTTTCATGCAGAATCTTAATGTCCTAGCTCATGTCCAAGGCACCAAAGCCAGCTAAAAAGTCAATAATCGATACGTAAATCTTGAATTGTACTACTTCTCACTGGCTATCACATCAACTTAGAAGCTTCATCTGTGTTCTACTATGGTGCTTTTAGTGTCTCCGCATACCGCAGCACGCGACATAGCTTTCCAGACGATAAGTACAACCGTTTCAGAGAGATGAGCGGCCAATGTGACGATCTGGCTTCAAGTTGATTCGATAACAAATGACGAAAACGGACGGATTTCTCAGGTTTTTACTACATATGAACGCTTTTCACATTCTCCCATTCAACTCGGCTGCTAGTCCTCCTTTCGTGCAGAATCTTAAGGACATAGCTCATGTCCAAGGCACCAAAGCCAGCTAAAAAGTCAATAATCGATAGCTAAAACTTGAATTGTACTACTTCTCACTGGCTATTACATCAACTTAGAAGCTTCATCTGTGTTCCACTATGGTGATTTTAGTGTCTTCGCATACCGCAGCACGCGACATAGCTTTGCAGACGATAAGTACAACCGTTTCAGAGAGAAGAGGGGCCAATGTGACGATCTGGCTATAAGTCGATTCGATAACAAATGACGAAAATGGACGGATATCTCAGGTTTTTACTACATATGACCACTTTTCACATACTCCCGTGCAACGCGGCTGCTAGTCCTCCTCTCATGCAGAATCTTAAGGTCCTAGCTCATGTCCAAGGCACCAAAGCCAGCTTCAAAGTCAATAATCGATACCTAAAACTTGAAATGTACAACTTCTTACTGGCTATTACATCAACTTAGAAGCTTCATCTGTGTTCTACTATGGTGCTTTTAGTGTCTCCGCATACCGCAGCACGCGACATAGCTTTCCAGACGATAAGTACAACCGTTTCAGATAGAAGAGCGGCCAATGTGACGATCTTGCTTCAAGTCGATTCGATAACAAATGACGAAAACGGACGGATTTCTCAGGTTTTTACTACATATGAACACTTTTCACATTGTCCCATACAACTCGGCTGCTAGTCCTCCTTTCATGCAGAATCTTAAGGTCCTAGCTCATGTCCAAGTCACCAAAGCCAGCTAAAAAGTCAATAATCGATACCTAAACCTTGAATTGTACTACTTCTTACTGGCTATTACATCAACTTAGAAGCTTCATCTGTGTTCTACTATGGTGCTTTTGGTGTCTCCGCATACCGCACCATGCGACATAGATTTGCAGACGATAAATGTAACCGTTTCAGACAGAAGGGCGGCCAATGTGACGATCTGGCTTTAAGTCGATTCGATAACAAATGACGAAAAGTAACGGATTTCTCACGTTTTTACTACATATGAACACTTTTCACATTCTCCCGTGCAACTCGGCTGCTAGTCGTCCTTTCATGCAGAATCTAAAGGTCTTACCTCATGTCCAAGGCACCAAAGCCAGCTAAAAAGTCAATAATCGATACCTCAAACTTGAATTGTACTACTTCTTACTGGCTATTACATCAACTAGGAAGCTTCATCTGTGTTCTACTATGGTGCTTTTAGTGTCTCCGTATACCGCAGCACGCGACATAGCTTTGCAGACGATAAGTACAACCGTTTCAGAGAGATGATCGGCCAATGTGACGATCTGGCTTTAAGTCGATTCGATAACAAATGACGAAAATGGACGGATTTCTCAGGTTTTTACTACGTGTGAACACTTTTCACATTCTCCCGTGCAACTCGGCTGCTAGTCCTCCTTTCATGCAGAATCTTAAGGTCCTAGCTCATGTCCAAGGCACCAAAGCCAGCTAAAAAGTCAATAATCGATACCTAAAAGTGGAATTGTACTACTTCTTACTGGCTATTACATCAACGTAGATGCTTCATCTGTGATCCACTATTGTGCTTTTAGTGTCTCCGCATACCGCAGCATGCGACATAGCTTTGCAGACGATTAATGTAACCGTTTCAGACAGAAGAGCGGCCAATGTGACGATCTGGCTTTAAGTCCATTCGATAACAAATGACGAAAACGGACGGATTACTCAGGTTTTTACTACGTATGAACACTTTTCACATTCTCCCGCGCATCGCGGCTACTAGTCCTCCTTTCATGCATAATCTTAAGTACCTAACTCATGTCCAAGGCACCAAAGAAGGGTAAAAAGTCAATAATCGATACCTAAAACTTGATTTGTACTACTTCTTACTGGCTATTACATCAACGTAGATGCTTCATCTGTGATCCACTATGGTGCTTTTAGTGTCTCCGCATACCGCAGCACGCGACATACCTTTGCAGACGATAAGTACAACCGTTTCAGAGAGAAGAGGGGCCAATGTGACGATCTTGCTTCAAGTCGATTCGATAACAAATGACGAAAACGGACGGATTTCTCAGGTTTTTACTACATATGAACACTTTTCACATTGTCCCATACAACTCGGCTGCTAGTCCTCCTTTCATGCAGAATCGTAAGGTCCTAGCTCATGTCCAAGGCACCAAAGCCAGCAAAAAAGTCAATAATCGATACGTAAATCTTGAATTGTACTACTTCTCACTGGCTATTACATCAACTTAGAAGCTTCATCTGTGTTCTACTATGGTGCTTTTAGTGTCTACGCATACCGCAGCACGCGACATAGCTTTGCAGACGATAAGTACAACCGTTTCAGAGATAAGCGCGGCCAATGTGACGATCTGGCTTTAAGTCGATTCCATAACAAATTACGAAAACGGACGGATTTCTCAGGTTTTTACTACATATGAACACTTTTCACATTCTCCCATGCAACGCGGCTGCTAGTCCTCCTTTCATGCAAAATCTTAAGGTCCTAGCTCATGTCCAAGGCACCAAAGATAGCTAAAAAGTCAATAATCCATACCTAAAACTTGAATTGTACTACTTCTTACTGGCTATTACATCAACTTAGAAGCTTCATCTGTGTGTCCACTATGGTGCCTTTTGTGTCTCCGCATACCGCAGCACGCGACATAGCTTTGCAAACGACAAGTACAACCGTTTCAGAGGGAAGAGCGGCCAATGTGACGATCTGGCTTTAAGTCGATTCGATAACAAATGACGAAAACGGACGAATTTCTCAGGTATTTACTACATATGAACACTTTTCACATTCTCCCATGCAACTCGGCTGCTAGTCCTCCTTTAATGCAGAATCTTAAGGTCCTAGCTCATGTCCAAGGCACCAAAGCCAGCAAGTAAGTCAATAATCGATACCTAAAACTTGAATTGTACTACTTCTTACTGGCTATTACATCAACTTAGATGCTTCATCTGTGATCCACTACGGTGCTTTTAGTGTCTCCGCATACCGCACCATGCGACATAGCTTTGCAGACGATAAATGTAACCGTTTCAGACAGAAGGGCGGCCAATGTGACGATCTGGCTCTAAGTCGATTCGATAACAAATGACGAAAAGTAACGGATGTCTCACGTTTTCACTACATATAAACACTTTTCACATTCTCCCGTGCAACTCGGCTGCTAGTCCGCCTTTCATGCAGAATCTTAAGGTTCTACCTCATGTCCAAGGCACCAAAGCCAGCTAAAAAGTCAATAATCGTTAACTAAAACTTGAATTGTACTACTTCTTACTGGCTATTACATCAACCAGGAAGCTTCATCTGTGTTCTACTATGGTGCTTTTAGTGTCTCCGTATACCGCAGCACGCGACATAGCTTTGCAGACGATAAGTACAACCGTTTCAGAGAGAAGATCGGTTAATGTGACGATCTGGCTTTAAGTCGATTCGATAACAAATGACGAAAATGGACGGGTTCCTCAGGTTCTTACTACGTGTGAACACTTTTCACATTCTCCCGTGCAACTCGGCTGCTTGTCCTCCTTTCATGCCGAATCTTAAGGTCCTAGCTCATTTCCAAGGCACCAAAGCCAGCTAAAAAGTCAATAATCGATACCTAAAACTTGAATTGTACTACTTCTTACTGGCCATTACATCAACTTAGAGACTTCATCTGTAGTCTACTATGGTGCTTTTAGTGACTCCGCATACCGCAGCACGCGACATCACTTTGCAGACGATAAGTACAACCGTTTCAGAGTGACGAGCGGCCAATGTGAAGATCTGGCTTTAAGTCGATTCGATAACAAATAACGAAAATGGACGGAGATCTCATGTTTTTACTACATATGAACACTTTTCACATACTCCCGTGCAACGCGGCTGCTAGTCCTCCTTTCATGCAGAATCTTAAGGTCCTAGCTCATGTCCAAGGCACCAAAGCCAGCTAAAATGTCAATAATCGATATCTAAAACTTGAAGTGTACTACTTCTTACTGGCTATTACATCAACTTAGAAGCTTCATCTGTGTTCTACTATGGTGCTTTTAGTGTCTCCGCATACCGCAGCACGCGACATAGCTTTGCAGACGATAAGTACAACCGTTTCAGATAGAAGAG
Organism: Schistocerca gregaria; assembly: GCF_023897955.1. NCBI lineage: Eukaryota > Metazoa > Arthropoda > Insecta > Orthoptera > Acrididae > Schistocerca > Schistocerca gregaria. The sequence continues at coordinate 120,985,618 of NC_064930.1, read as the reverse complement.
CGGCCAATGTGACGATCTTGCTTCAAGTCGATTCGATAACAAATGACGAAAACGGACGGATTTCTCAAGTTTTTACTACATATGAACACTTTTCACATTGTCCCATACACCTCGGCTGCTAGTCCTCCTTTCATGCAGAATCTTAATGTCCTAGCTCATGTCCAAGGCACCAAAGCCAGCAAAAAAGTCAATAATCGATACGTAAATCTTGAATTGTACTACTTCTTACTGGCTATTACATCAACTTAGAAGCTTCATCTGTGTTCTACTATGGTGCTTTTAGTGTCTACGCATACCGCAGCACGCGACATAGCTTTGCAGACGATAAGTACAACCGTTTCAGAGAGAAGCGCGGCCAATGTGACGATCTGGCTTTAAGTCGATTCCATAACAAATTACGAAAACGGACGGATTTCTTAGGTTTTTACTACATATGAACACTTTTCACATCCTCCCTTGCAATTCGGCTGCTAGTCCTCTTTTCATGCAGAATCGTAAGGTCCTAGCTCATGTCCAAGTCACCTAAGCCAGCTAAAAAGTCAATAATCGATACCTAAACCTTGAATTGTACTACTTCTTACTGGCTATTACATCAACTTAGAAGCTTCATCTGTGTTCTACTATGGTGCTTTTAGTGTCTCCGCATACCGCACCATGCGACATAGCTTTGCAGACGATAAATGTAACTGTTTCAGACAGAAGGGCGGCCAATGTGACGATCTGGCTTTAAGTCGATTCGATAACAAATGACGAAAAGTAACGGATTTCTCACGTTTTTACTACATATGAACACTTTTCACATTCTCCCGTGCAACTCGGCTGCTAGTCGTCCTTTCATGCAGAATCTTAAGGTCTTACCTCATGTCCAAGGCACCAAAGCCAGCTAAAAAGTCAATAATCGATAACTAAAACTTGAATTGTACTACTTCTTACTGGCTATTACATCAACTAGGAAGCTTCATCTGTGTTCTACTATGGTGCTTTTAGTGTCTCCGTATACCGCAGCACGCGACATAGCTTTGCAGACGATAAGTACAACCGTTTCAGGAGATGATCGGCCAATGTGACGATCTGGCTTTAAGTCGATTCGATAACAAATGACGAAAATGGACGGGTTCCTCAGGTTTTTACTACGTGTGAACACTTTTCACATTCTCCCGTGCAACTCGGCTGCTAGTCCTCCTTTCATGCAGAATCTTAAGGTCCTAGCTCATGTCCAAGGCACCAAAGCCAGCTAAAAAGTCAATAATCGATACTTAAAACTTGAATTGTACTACTCCTTACTGGCTATTACATCAACGTAGATGCTTCATCTGTGATCCACTATTGTGCTTTTAGTGTCTCCGCATACCGCAGCATGCGACATAGCTTTGCAGACGATAAATGTAACCGTTTCAGACAGAAGAGCGGCCAATGTGACGATCTGGCTTTAAGTCCATTCGATAACAAATGACGAAAACGGACGGATTTCTCAGGTTTTTACTACGTCTGAACACTTTTCACATTCTCCCGCGCATCGCGGCTACTAGTCCTCCATTCATGCAAAATCTTAAGTACCTAACTCATGTCCAAGGCACCAAAGAAGGGTAAAAAGTCAATAATCGATACCTAAAACTTGAATTGTACTACTTCTTACTGGCTATTACATCAACGTAGATGCTTCATCTGTGATCCACTATGGTGCTTTTAGTGTCTCCGCATACCGCAGCACGCGACATAGCTTTGCAGACGATAAGTACAACCGTTTCAGAGAGAAGAGCGGCCAATGTGACGATATTGCTTCAAGTCGATTCGATAACAAATGACGAAAACGGACGGATTTCTCAGGTTTTTACTACATATGAACACTTTTCACATTGTCCCATACAACTCGGCTGCTAGTCCTCCTTTCATGCAGAATCTTAAGGTCCTAGCTCATGTCCAAGGCACCAAAGCAGCAAAAAAGTCAATAATCGATACGTAAATCTTGAATTGTACTACTTCTCACTGGCTATTACATCAACTTAGAAGCTTCATCTGTGTTCTACTATGGTGCTTTTAGTGTCTACGCATACCGCAGCACGCGACATAGCTTTGCAGACGATAAGTACAACCGTTTCAGAGAGAAGCGCGGCCAATGTGACGATCTGGCTTTAAGTCGATTCGATAACAAATGACGAAAACGGACGAATTTCTCAGGTATTTACTACATATGAACACTTTTCACATTCTCCCATGCAACTCGGCTGCTTGTCCTCCTTTCATGCAGAATCTTAAGGTCCTAGCTCATGTCCAAATCACCAAAGCCAGCTAAAAAGTCAATAATCGATACCTAAAACTTGAATTGTACTACTTCTTACTGGCTATTACATCAACTTAGAAGCTTCATCTGTGTTCTACTATGGTGCTTTTAGTGTCTCCAAATACCGCAGCACGCGACATAGCTTTGCAGACGATAAATGTAACCGTGTCAGAGAGAAGAGCGGCCAATGTGACGATCTGGCTTTAAGTCGATTCCATAATAAATTACGAAAACGGACGGATTTCTCAGGTTTCTACTACGTATAAACACTTGTCACATTCTCCCGTGCAACTCGGCTGCTAGTCCTCCTTTAATGCAGAATCTTAAGGTCCTAGCTCATGTCCAAGGCACCAAAGCCAGCAAATAAGTCAATAATCGATACCTAAAACTTGAATTGTACTACTTCTTACTGGCTATTACATCAACTTAGATGCTTCATCTGTGATCCACTACGGTGCTTTTAGTGTCTCCGCATACCGCACCATGCGACATAGCTTTGCAGACGATAAATGTAACCGTTTCAGACAGAAGGGCGGCCAATGTAACGATCTGGCTTTAAGTCGATTCGATAACAAATGACGAAAAGTAACGGATGTCTCACGTTTTCACTACATATAAACACTTTTCACATTCTCCCGTGCAACTCGGCTGCTAGTCCGCCTTTCATGCAGAATCTTAAGGTTCTACCTCATGTCCAAGGCACCAAAGCCAGCTAAAAAGTCAATAATCGTTAACTAAAAATTGAATTGTACTACTTCTTACTGGCTATTACATCAACCAGGAAGCTTCATCTGTGTTCTACTATGGTGCTTTTAGTGTCTCCGTATACCGCAGCACGCGACATAGCTTTGCAGACGATAAGTACAACCGTTTCAGAGAGAAGATCGGTTAATGTGACGATCTGGCTTTAAGTCGATTCGATAACAAATGACGAAAATGGACGGGTTCCTCAGGTTCTTACTACGTGTGAACACTTTTCACATTCTCCCGTGCAACTCGGCTGCTTGTCCTCCTTTCATGCCGAATCTTAAGGTCCTAGCTCATTTCCAAGGCACCAAAGCCAGCTAAAAACTCAATAATCGATACCTTAAACTTGAATTGTACTACTTCTTACTGGCCATTACATCAACTTAGAGACTTCATCTGTGGTCTACTACGGTGCTTTTAGTGACTCCGCATACCGCAGCACGCGACATCGCTTTGCAGACGATAAGTACAACCGTTTCAGAGTGACGAGCGGCCAATGTGAAGATCTGGCTTTAAGTCGATTCGATAACAAATGACGAAAATGGACGGATATCTCATGTTTTTACTACATATGAACACTTTTCACATACTCCCGTGCAACGCGGCTGCTAGTCCTCCTTTCATGCAGAATCTTAAGGTCCTAACTCATGTCCAAGGCACCAAAGCCAGCTAAAATGTCAATAATCGATACCTAAAACTTGAAGTGTACTACTTCTTACTGGCTATTACATCAACTTAGAAGCTTCATGTGTGTTCTACTATGGTGCTTTTAGTGTCTCCGCATACCGCAGCACGCGACATAGCTTTGCAGACGATAAGTACAACCGTTTCAGATAGAAGAGCGGCCAATGTGACGATCTTGCTTCAAGTCGATTCGATAACAAATGACGAAAACGGACGGATTTCTCAAGTTTTTACTACATATGAACACTTTTCACATTGTCCCATACAACTCGGCTGCTAGTCCTCCTTTCATGCAGAATCTTAATGTCCTAGCTCATGTCCAAGGCACCAAAGCCAGCAAAAAAGTCAATAATCGATACGTAAATCTTGAATTGTACTACTTCTTACTGGCTATTACATCAACTTAGATGCTTCATCTGTGTTCTACTATGGTGCTTTTAGTGTCTACGCATACCGCAGCACGCGACATAGCTTTGCAGACGATAAGTACAACCGTTTCAGAGAGAAGTGCGGCCAATGTGACGATCTGGCTTTAAGTCGATTCCATAACAAATTACGAAAACGGACGGATTTCTCAGGTTTTTACTACATATGAACACTTTTCACATCCTCCCTTGCAATTCGGCTGCTAGTCCTCTTTTCATGCAGAATCGTAAGGTCCTAGCTCATGTCCAAGTCACCTAAGCCAGCTAAAAAGTCAATAATCGATACCTAAACCTTGAATTGTACTACTTCTTACTGGCTATTACATCAACTTAGAAGCTTCATCTGTGTTCTACTATGGTGCTTTTAGTGTCTCCGCATACCGCACCATGCGACATAGCTTTGCAGACGATAAATGTAACTGTTTCAGACAGAAGGGCGGCCAATGTGACGATCTGGCTTTAAGTCGATTCGATAACAAATGACGAAAAGTAACGGATTTCTCACGTTTTTACTACATATGAACACTTTTCACATTCTCCCGTGCAACTCGGCTGCTAGTCGTCCTTTCATGCAGAATCTTAAGGTCTTACCTCATGTCCAAGGCACCAAAGCCAGCTAAAAAGTCAATAATCGATAACTAAAACTTGAATTGTACTAATTCTTACTGGCTATTACATCAACTAGAAAGCTTCATCTGTGTTCTACTATGGTGCTTTTAGTGTCTCCGTATACCGCAGCACGCGACATAGCTTTGCAGACGATAAGTACAACCGTTTCAGGAGATGATCGGCCAATGTGACGATCTGGCTTTAAGTCGATTCGATAACAAATGACGAAAATGGACGGGTTCCTCAGGTTTTTCCTACGTGTGAACACTTTTCACATTCTCCCGTGCAACTCGGCTGCTAGTCCTCCTTTCATGCAGAATCTTAAGGTCCTAGCTCATGTCTAAGGCACCAAAGCCAGCTAAAAAGTCAATAATCGATACTTAAAACTTGAATTGTACTACTCCTTACTGGCTATTACATCAACGTAGATGCTTCATCTGTGATCCACTATTGTGCTTTTAGTGTCTCCGCATACCGCAGCATGCGACATAGCTTTGCAGACGATAAATGTAACCGTTTCAGACAGAAGAGCGGCAAATGTGACGATCTGGCTTTAAGTCCATTCGATAACAAATGACGAAAACGGACGGATTTCTCAGGTTTTTACTACGTCTGAACACTTTTCACATTCTCCCGCGCATCGCGGCTACTAGTCCTCCATTCATGCAAAATCTTAAGTACCTAACTCATGTCCAAGGCACCAAAGAAGGGTAAAAAGTCAATAATCGATACCTAAAACTTGAATTGTACTACTTCTTACTGGCTATTACATCAACGTAGATGCTTCATCTGTGATCCACTATGGTGCTTTTAGTGTCTCCGCATACCGCAGCACGCGACATAGCTTTGCAGACGATAAGTACAACCGTTTCAGAGAGAAGAGCGGCCAATGTGACGATATTGCTTCAAGTCGATTCGATAACAAATGACGAAAACGGACGGATTTCTCAGGTTTTTACTACATATGAACACTTTTCACATTGTCCCATACAACTCGGCTGCTAGTCCTCCTTTCATGCAGAATCTTAAGGTCCTAGCTCATGTCCAAGGCACCAAAGCAGCAAAAAAGTCAATAATCGATACGTAAATCTTGAATTGTACTACTTCTCACTGGCTATTACATCAACTTAGAAGCTTCATCTGTGTTCTACTATGGTGCTTTTAGTGTCTACGCATACCGCAGCACGCGACATAGCTTTGCAGACGATAAGTACAACCGTTTCAGAGAGAAGCGCGGCCAATGTGACGATCTGGCTTTAAGTCGATTCGATAACAAATGACGAAAACGGACGAATTTCTCAGGTATTTACTACATATGAACACTTTTCACATTCTCCCATGCAACTCGGCTGCTTGTCCTCCTTTCATGCAGAATCTTAAGGTCCTAGCTCATGTCCAAATCACCAAAGCCAGCTAAAAAGTCAATAATCGATACCTAAAACTTGAATTGTACTACTTCTTACTGGCTATTACATCAACTTAGAAGCTTCATCTGTGTTCTACTATGGTGCTTTTAGTGTCTCCAAATACCGCAGCACGCGACATAGCTTTGCAGACGATAAATGTAACCGTGTCAGAGAGAAGAGCGGCCAATGTGACGATCTGGCTTTAAGTCGATTCCATAATAAATTACGAAAACGGACGGATTTCTCAGGTTTCTACTACGTATAAACACTTGTCACATTCTCCCGTGCAACTCGGCTGCTAGTCCTCCTTTAATGCAGAATCTTAAGGTCCTAGCTCATGTCCAAGGCACCAAAGCCAGCAAATAAGTCAATAATCGATACCTAAAACTTGAATTGTACTACTTCTTACTGGCTATTACATCAACTTAGATGCTTCATCTGTGATCCACTACGGTGCTTTTAGTGTCTCCGCATACCGCACCATGCGACATAGCTTTGCAGACGATAAATGTAACCGTTTCAGACAGAAGGGCGGCCAATGTAACGATCTGGCTTTAAGTCGATTCGATAACAAATGACGAAAAGTAACGGATGTCTCACGTTTTCACTACATATAAACACTTTTCACATTCTCCCGTGCAACTCGGCTGCTAGTCCGCCTTTCATGCAGAATCTTAAGGTTCTACCTCATGTCCAAGGCACCAAAGCCAGCTAAAAAGTCAATAATCGTTAACTAAAAATTGAATTGTACTACTTCTTACTGGCTATTACATCAACCAGGAAGCTTCATCTGTGTTCTACTATGGTGCTTTTAGTGTCTCCGTATACCGCAGCACGCGACATAGCTTTGCAGACGATAAGTACAACCGTTTCAGAGAGAAGATCGGTTAATGTGACGATCTGGCTTTAAGTCGATTCGATAACAAATGACGAAAATGGACGGGTTCCTCAGGTTCTTACTACGTGTGAACACTTTTCACATTCTCCCGTGCAACTCGGCTGCTTGTCCTCCTTTCATGCCGAATCTTAAGGTACTAGCTCATTTCCAAGGCACCAAAGCCAGCTAAAAAGTCAATAATCGATACCTTAAACTTGAATTGTACTACTTCTTACTGGCCATTACATCAACTTAGAGACTTCATCTGTGGTCTACTACGGTGCTTTTAGTGACTCCGCATACCGCAGCACGCGACATCGCTTTGCAGACGATAAGTACAACCGTTTCAGAGTGACGAGCGGCCAATGTGAAGATCTGGCTTTAAGTCGATTCGATAACAAATGACGAAAATGGACGGATATCTCATGTTTTTACTACATATGAACACTTTTCACATACTCCCGTGCAACGCGGCTGCTAGTCCTCCTTTCATGCAGAATCTTAAGGTCCTAACTCATGTCCAAGGCACCAAAGCCAGCTAAAATGTCAATAATCGATACCTAAAACTTGAAGTGTACTACTTCTTACTGGCTATTACATCAACTTAGAAGCTTCATCTGTGTTCTACTATGGTGCTTTTAGTGTCTCCGCATACCGCAGCACGCGACATAGCTTTGCAGACGATAAGTACAACCGTTTCAGATAGAAGAGCGGCCAATGTGACGATCTTGCTTCAAGTCGATTCGATAACAAATGACGAAAACGGACGGATTTCTCAAGTTTTTACTACATATGAACACTTTTCACATTGTCCCATACAACTCGGCTGCTAGTCCTCCTTTCATGCAGAATCTTAATGTCCTAGCTCATGTCCAAGGCACCAAAGCCAGCAAAAAAGTCAATAATCGATACGTAAATCTTGAATTGTACTACTTCTTACTGGCTATTACATCAACTTAGATGCTTCATCTGTGTTCTACTATGGTGCTTTTAGTGTCTACGCATACCGCAGCACGCGACATAGCTTTGCAGACGATAAGTACAACCGTTTCAGAGAGAAGTGCGGCCAATGTGACGATCTGGCTTTAAGTCGATTCCATAACAAATTACGAAAACGGACGGATTTCTCAGGTTTTTACTACATATGAACACTTTTCACATCCTCCCTTGCAATTCGGCTGCTAGTCCTCTTTTCATGCAGAATCGTAAGGTCCTAGCTCATGTCCAAGTCACCTAAGCCAGCTAAAAAGTCAATAATCGATACCTAAACCTTGAATTGTACTACTTCTTACTGGCTATTACATCAACTTAGAAGCTTCATCTGTGTTCTACTATGGTGCTTTTAGTGTCTCCGCATACCGCACCATGCGACATAGCTTTGCAGACGATAAATGTAACTGTTTCAGACAGAAGGGCGGCCAATGTGACGATCTGGCTTTAAGTCGATTCGATAACAAATGACGAAAAGTAACGGATTTCTCACGTTTTTACTACATATGAACACTTTTCACATTCTCCCGTGCAACTCGGCTGCTAGTCGTCCTTTCATGCAGAATCTTAAGGTCTTACCTCATGTCCAAGGCACCAAAGCCAGCTAAAAAGTCAATAATCGATAACTAAAACTTGAATTGTACTAATTCTTACTGGCTATTACATCAACTAGAAAGCTTCATCTGTGTTCTACTATGGTGCTTTTAGTGTCTCCGTATACCGCAGCACGCGACATAGCTTTGCAGACGATAAGTACAACCGTTTCAGGAGATGATCGGCCAATGTGACGATCTGGCTTTAAGTCGATTCGATAACAAATGACGAAAATGGACGGGTTCCTCAGGTTTTTCCTACGTGTGAACACTTTTCACATTCTCCCGTGCAACTCGGCTGCTAGTCCTCCTTTCATGCAGAATCTTAAGGTCCTAGCTCATGTCTAAGGCACCAAAGCCAGCTAAAAAGTCAATAATCGATACTTAAAACTTGAATTGTACTACTCCTTACTGGCTATTACATCAACGTAGATGCTTCATCTGTGATCCACTATTGTGCTTTTAGTGTCTCCGCATACCGCAGCATGCGACATAGCTTTGCAGACGATAAATGTAACCGTTTCAGACAGAAGAGCGGCCAATGTGACGATCTGGCTTTAAGTCCATTCGATAACAAATGACGAAAACGGACGGATTTCTCAGGTTTTTACTACGTATGAACACTTTTCACATTCTCCCGCGCATCGCGGCTACTAGTCCTCCTTTCATGCATAATCTTAAGTACCTAACTCATGTCCAAGGCACCAAAGAAGGGTAAAAAGTCAATAATCGATACCCAAAACTTGAATTGTACTACTTCTTACTGGCTATTACTTCAACGTAGATGCTTTATCTGTGATCCACTATGGTGCTTTTAGTGTCTCCGCATACCGCAGCACGCGACATAGCTTTGCAGACGATAAGTACAACCGTTTCAGAGAGAAGAGGGGCCAATGTGACGATCTTGCTTCAAGTCGATTCGATAACAAATGACGAAAACGGACGGATTTCTCAGGTTTTTACTACATATGAACACTTTTCACATTGTCCCATACAACTCGGCTGCTAGTCCTCCTTTCATGCAAAATCTTAAGGTCCTAGCTCATGTCCAAGGCACCAAAGATAGCTAAAAAGTCAATAATCCATACCTAAAACTTGAATTGTACTACTTCTTACTGGCTATTACATCAACTTAGAAGCTTCATCTGTGTGTCCACTATGGTGCCTTTTGTGTCTCCGCATACCGCAGCACGCGACATAGCTTTGCAAACGACAAGTACAACCGTTTCAGAGGGAAGAGCGGCCAATGTGACGATCTGGCTTTAAGTCGATTCGATAACAAATGACGAAAATGGACGGGTTCCTCAGGTTTTTCCTACGTGTGAACACTTTTCACATTCTCCCGTGCAACTCGGCTGCTAGTCCTCCTTTCATGCAGAATCTTAAGGTCCTAGCTCATGTCCAGGGGACCAAAGCCAGCTAAAAAGTCAATAATCGATACTTAAAACTTGAATTGTACTACTCCTTACTGGCTATTACATCAACGTAGATGCTTCATCTGTGATCCACTATTGTGCTTTTAGTGTCTCCGCATACCGCAGCATGCGACATAGCTTTGCAGACGATAAATGTAACCGTTTCAGACAGAAGAGCGGCCAATGTGACGATCTGGCTTTAAGTCCATTCGATAACAAATGACGAAAACGGACGGATTTCTCAGGTTTTTACTACGTATGAACACTTTTCACATTCTCCCGCGCATCGCGGCTACTAGTCCTCCTTTCATGCATAATCTTAAGTACCTAACTCATGTCCAAGGCACCAAAGAAGGGTAAAAAGTCAATAATCGATACCCAAAACTTGAATTGTACTACTTCTTACTGGCTATTACTTCAACGTAGATGCTTCATCTGTGATCCACTATGGTGCTTTTAGTGTCTCCGCATACCGCAGCACGCGACATAGCTTTGCAGACGATAAGTACAACCGTTTCAGAGAGAAGACGGGCCAATGTGACGATCTTGCTTCAAGTCGATTCGATAACAAATGACGAAAACGGACGGATTTCTCAGGTTTTTACTACATATGAACACTTTTCACATTGTCCCATACAACTCGGCTGCTAGTCCTCCTTTCATGCAAAATCTTAAGGTCCTAGCTCATGTCCAAGGCACCAAAGCCAGCTAAAAAGTCAATAATCGATACCTTAAACTTGAATTGTACTACTTCTTACTGGCCATTACATCAACTTAGAGACTTCATCTGTGGTCTACTACGGTGCTTTTAGTGACTCCGCATACCGCAGCACGCGACATCGCTTTGCAGACGATAAGTACAACCGTTTCAGAGTGACGAGCGGCCAATGTGAAGGTCTGGCTTTAAGTCGATTCGATAACAAATGACGAAAATGGACGGATATCTCATGTTTTTACTACATATGAACACTTTTCACATACTCCCGTGCAACGCGGCTGCTAGTCCTCCTTTCATGCAGAATCTTAAGGTCCTAACTCATGTCCAAGGCACCAAAGCCAGCTAAAATGTCAATAATCGATACCTAAAACTTGAAGTGTACTACTTCTTACTGGCTATTACATCAACTTAGAAGCTTCATCTGTGTTCTACTATGGTGCTTTTAGTGTCTCCGCATACCGCAGCACGCGACATAGCTTTGCAGACGATAAGTACAACCGTTTCAGATAGAAGAGCGGCCAATGTGACGATCTTTCTTCAAGTCGATTCGATAACAAATGACGAAAACGGACGGATTTCTCAAGTTTTTACTACATATGAACACTTTTCACATTGTCCCATACAACTCGGCTGCTAGTCCTCCTTTCATGCAGAATCTTAATGTCCTAGCTCATGTCCAAGGCACCAAAGCCAGCAAAAAAGTCAATAATCGATACGTAAATCTTGAATTGTACTACTTCTTACTGGCTATTACATCAACTTAGATGCTTCATCTGTGTTCTACTATGGTGCTTTTAGTGTCTACGCATACCGCAGCACGCGACATAGCTTTGCAGACGATAAGTACAACCGTTTCAGAGAGAAGTGCGGCCAATGTGACGATCTGGCTTTAAGTCGATTCCATAACAAATTACGAAAACGGACGGATTTCTCAGGTTTTTACTACATATGAACACTTTTCACATCCTCCCTTGCAATTCGGCTGCTAGTCCTCTTTTCATGCAGAATCGTAAGGTCCTAGCTCATGTCCAAGTCACCTAAGCCAGCTAAAAAGTCAATAATCGATACCTAAACCTTGAATTGTACTACTTCTTACTGGCTATTACATCAACTTAGAAGCTTCATCTGTGTTCTACTATGGTGCTTTTAGTGTCTCCGCATACCGCACCATGCGACATAGCTTTGCAGACGATAAATGTAACTGTTTCAGACAGAAGGGCGGCCAATGTGACGATCTGGCTTTAAGTCGATTCGATAACAAATGACGAAAAGTAACGGATTTCTCACGTTTTTACTACATATGAACACTTTTCACATTCTCCCGTGCAACTCGGCTGCTAGTCGTCCTTTCATGCAGAATCTTAAGGTCTTACCTCATGTCCAAGGCACCAAAGCCAGCTAAAAAGTCAATAATCGATAACTAAAACTTGAATTGTACTAATTCTTACTGGCTATTACATCAACTAGAAAGCTTCATCTGTGTTCTACTATGGTGCTTTTAGTGTCTCCGTATACCGCAGCACGCGACATAGCTTTGCAGACGATAAGTACAACCGTTTCAGGAGATGATCGGCCAATGTGACGATCTGGCTTTAAGTCGATTCGATAACAAATGACGAAAATGGACGGGTTCCTCAGGTTTTTCCTACGTGTGAACACTTTTCACATTCTCCCGTGCAACTCGGCTGCTAGTCCTCCTTTCATGCAGAATCTTAAGGTCCTAGCTCATGTCCAAGGCACCAAAGCCAGCTAAAAAGTCAATAATCGATACTTAAAACTTGAATTGTACTACTCCTTACTGGCTATTACATCAACGTAGATGCTTCATCTGTGATCCACTATTGTGCTTTTAGTGTCTCCGCATACCGCAGCATGCGACATAGCTTTGCAGACGATAAATGTAACCGTTTCAGACAGAAGAGCGGCCAATGTGACGATCTGGCTTTAAGTCCATTCGATAACAAATGACGAAAACGGACGGATTTCTCAGGTTTTTACTACGTATGAACACTTTTCACATTCTCCCGCGCATCGCGGCTACTAGTCCTCCTTTCATGCATAATCTTAAGTACCTAACTCATGTCCAAGGCACCAAAGAAGGGTAAAAAGTCAATAATCGATACCCAAAACTTGAATTGTACTACTTCTTACTGGCTATTACTTCAACGTAGATGCTTCATCTGTGATCCACTATGGTGCTTTTAGTGTCTCCGCATACCGCAGCACGCGACATAGCTTTGCAGACGATAAGTACAACCGTTTCAGAGAGAAGAGGGGCCAATGTGACGACCTTGCTTCAAGTCGATTCGATAACAAATGACGAAAACGGACGGATTTCTCAGGTTTTTACTACATATGAACACTTTTCACATTGTCCCATACAACTCGGCTGCTAGTCCTCCTTTCATGCAAAATCTTAAGGTCCTAGCTCATGTCCAAGGCACCAAAGATAGCTAAAAAGTCAATAATCCATACCTAAAACTTGAATTGTACTACTTCTTACTGGCTATTACATCAACTTAGAAGCTTCATCTGTGTGTCCACTATGGTGCCTTTTGTGTCTCCGCATACCGCAGCACGCGACATAGCTTTGCAAACGACAAGTACAACCGTTTCAGAGGGAAGAGCGGCCAATGTGACGATCTGGCTTTAAGTCGATTCGATAACAAATGACGAAAACGGACGAATTTCTCAGGTATTTACTACATATGAACACTTTTCACATTCTCCCATGCAACTCGGCTGCTTGTCCTCCTTTCATGCAGAATATTAAGGTCCTAGCTCATGTCCAAATCACCAAAGCCAGCTAAAAAGTCAATAATCGATACCTAAAACTTGAATTGTACTACTTCTTACTGGCTATTACATCAACTTAGAAGCTTCATCTGTGTTCTACTATGGTGCTTTTAGTGTCTCCAAATACCGCAGCACGCGACATAGCTTTGCAGACGATAAATGTAACCGTTTCAGAGAGAAGAGCGGCCAATGTGACGATCTGGCTTTAAGTCGATTCCATAATAAATTACGAAAACGGACGGATTTCTCAGGTTTCTACTACGTATAAACACTTGTCACATTCTCCCGTGCAAGTCGGCTGCTAGTCCTCCTTTAATGCAGAATCTTAAGGTCCTAGCTCATGTCCAAGGCACCAAAGCCAGCAAATAAGTCAATAATCGATACCTAAAACTTGAATTGTACTACTTCTTACTGGCTATTACATCAACTTAGATGCTTCATCTGTGATCCACTACGGTGCTTTTAGTGTCTCCGCATACCGCACCATGCGACATAGCTTTGCAGACGATAAATGTAACCGTTTCAGACAGAAAGGCGGCCAATGTAACGATCTGGCTTTAAGTCGATTCGATAACAAATGACGAAAAGTAACGGATGTCTCACGTTTTCACTACATATAACACTTTTCACATTCTCCCGTGCAACTCGGCTGCTAGTCCGCCTTTCATGCAGAATCTTAAGGTTCTACCTCATGTCCAAGGCACCAAAGCCAGCTAAAAAGTCAATAATCGTTAACTAAAACTTGAATTGTACTACTTCTTACTGGCTATTACATCAACCAGGAAGCTTCATCTGTGTTCTACTATGGTGCTTTTAGTGTCTCCGTATACCGCAGCACGCGACATAGCTTTGCAGACTATAAGTACAACCGTTTCAGAGAGAAGATCGGTTAATGTGACGATCTGGCTTTAAGTCGATTCGATAACAAATGACGAAAATGGACGGGTTCCTCAGGTTCTTACTACGTGTGAACACTTTTCACATTCTCCCGTGCAACTCGGCTGCTTGTCCTCCTTTCATGCCGAATCTTAAGGTCCTAGCTCATTTCCAAGGCACCAAAGCCAGCTAAAAAGTAAATAATCGATACCTTAAACTTGAATTGTACTACTTCTTACTGGCCATTACATCAACTTAGAGACTTCATCTGTGGTCTACTATGGTGCTTTTAGTGACTCCGCATACCGCAGCACGCGACATCGCTTTGCAGACGATAAGTACAACCGTTTCAGAGTGACGAGCGGCCAATGTGAAGATCTGGCTTTAAGTCGATTCGATAACAAATGACGAAAATGGACGGATATCTCATGTTTTTACTACATATGAACACTTTTCACATACTCCCGTGCAACGCGGCTGCTAGTCCTCCTTTCATGCAGAATCTTAAGGTCCTAGCTCATGTCCAAGGCACCAAAGCCAGCTAAAATGTCAACAATCGATACCTAAAACTTGAAGTGTACTACTTCTTACTGGCTATTACATCAACTTAGAAGCTTCATCTGTGTTCTACTATGGTGCTTTTAGTGTCTCCGCATACCGCAGCACGCGACATAGCTTTGCAGACGATAAGTACAACCGTTTCAGATAGAAGAGCGGCCAATGTGACGATCTTGCTTCAAGTCGATTCGATAACAAATGACGAAAACGGACGGATTTCTCAAGTTTTTACTACATATGAACACTTTTCACATTGTCCCATACAACTCGGCTGCTAGTCCTCCTTTCATGCAGAATCTTAATGTCCTAGCTCATGTCCAAGGCACCAAAGCCAGCAAAAAAGTCAATAATCGATACGTAAATCTTGAATTGTACTACTTCTTACTGGCTATTACATCAACTTAGATGCTTCATCTGTGTTCTACTATGGTGCTTTTAGTGTCTACGCATACCGCAGCACGCGACATAGCTTTGCAGACGATAAGTACAACCGTTTCAGAGAGAAGTGCGGCCAATGTGACGATCTGGCTTTAAGTCGATTCCATAACAAATTACGAAAACGGACGGATTTCTCAGGTTTTTACTACATATGAACACTTTTCACATCCTCCCTTGCAATTCGGCTGCTAGTCCTCTATTCATGCAGAATCGTAAGGTCCTAGCTCATGTCCAAGTCACCTAAGCCAGCTAAAATGTCAATAATCGATACCTAAACCTTGAATTGTACTACTTCTTACTGGCTATTACATCAACTTAGAAGCTTCATCTGTGTTCTACTATGGTGCTTTTAGTGTCTCCGCATACCGCACCATGCGACATAGCTTTGCAGACGATAAATGTAACTGTTTCAGACAGAAGGGCGGCCAATGTGACGATCTGGCTTTAAGTCGATTCGATAACAAATGACGAAAAGTAACGGATTTCTCACGTTTTTACTACATATGAACACTTTTCACATTCTCCCGTGCAACTCGGCTGCTAGTCGTCCTTTCATGCAGAATCTTAAGGTCTTACCTCATGTCCAAGGCACCAAAGCCAGCTAAAAAGTCAATAATCGATAACTAAAACTTGAATTGTACTACTTCTTACTGGCTATTACATCAACTAGGAAGCTTCATCTGTGTTCTACTATGGTGCTTTTAGTGTCTCCGTATACCGCAGCACGCGACATAGCTTTGCAGACGATAAGTACAACCGTTTCAGGAGATGATCGGCCAATGTGACGATCTGGCTTTAAGTCGATTCGATAACAAATGACGAAAATGGACGGGTTCCTCAGGTTTTTACTACGTGTGAACACTTTTCACATTCTCCCGTGCAACTCGGCTGCTAGTCCTCCTTTCATGCAGAATCTTAAGGTCCTAGCTCATGTCCAAGGCACCAAAGCCAGCTAAAAAGTCAATAATCGATACTTAAAACTTGAATTGTACTACTCCTTACTGGCTATTACATCAACGTAGATGCTTCATCTGTGATCCACTATTGTGCTTTTAGTGTCTCCGCATACCGCAGCATGCGACATAGCTTTGCAGACGATAAATGTAACCGTTTCAGACAGAAGAGCGGCCAATGTGACGATCTGGCTTTAAGTCCATTCGATAACAAATGACGAAAACGGACGGATTTCTCAGGTTTTTACTACGTCTGAACACTTTTCACATTCTCCCGCGCATCGCGGCTACTAGTCCTCCATTCATGCAAAATCTTAAGTACCTAACTCATGTCCAAGGCACCAAAGAAGGGTAAAAAGTCAATAATCGATACCTAAAACTTGAATTGTACTACTTCTTACTGGCTATTACATCAACGTAGATGCTTCATCTGTGATCCACTATGGTGCTTTTAGTGTCTCCGCATACCGCAGCACGCGACATAGCTTTGCAGACGATAAGTACAACCGTTTCAGAGAGAAGAGCGGCCAATGTGACGATCTGGCTTTAAGTCGATTCCATAATAAATTACGAAAACGGACGGATTTCTCAGGTTTCTACTACGTATAAACACTTGTCACATTGTCCCGTGCAAGTCGGCTGCTAGTCCTCCTTTAATGCAGAATCTTAAGGTCCTAGCTCATGTCCAAGGCACCAAAGCCAGCAAATAAGTCAATAATCGATACCTAAAACTTGAATTGTACTACTTCTTACTGACTATTACATCAACTTAGATGCTTCATCTGTGATCCACTACGGTGCTTTTAGTGTCTCCGCATACCGCACCATGCGACATAGCTTAGCAGACGATAAATGTAACCGTTTCAGACAGAAGGGCGGCCAATGTAACGATCTGGCTTTAAGTCGATTCGATAACAAATGACGAAAAGTAACGGATGTCTCACGTTTTCACTACATATAAACACTTTTCACATTCTCCCGTGCAACTCGGCTGCTAGTCCGCCTTTCATGCAGAATCTTAAGGTTCTACCTCATGTCCAAGGCACCAAAGCCAGCTAAAAAGTCAATAATCGTTAACTAAAACTTGAATTGTACTACTTCTTACTGGCTATTACATCAACCAGGAAGCTTCATCTGTGTTCTACTATGGTGCTTTTAGTGTCTCCGTATACCGCAGCACGCGACATAGCTTTGCAGACTATAAGTACAACCGTTTCAGAGAGAAGATCGGTTAATGTGACGATCTGGCTTTAAGTCGATTCGATAACAAATGACGAAAATGGACGGGTTCCTCAGGTTCTTACTACGTGTGAACACTTTTCACATTCTCCCGTGCAACTCGGCTGCTTGTCCTCCTTTCATGCCGAATCTTAAGGTCCTAGCTCATTTCCAAGGCACCAAAGCCAGCTAAAAAGTCAATAATCGATACCTTAAACTTGAATTGTACTACTTCTTACTGGCCATTACATCAACTTAGAGACTTCATCTGTGGTCTACTATGGTGCTTTTAGTGACTCCGCATACCGCAGCACGCGACATCGCTTTGCAGACGATAAGTACAACCGTTTCAGAGTGACGAGCGGCCAATGTGAAGATCTGGCTTTAAGTCGATTCGATAACAAATGACGAAAATGGACGGATATCTCATGTTTTTACTACATATGAACACTTTTCACATTGTCCCATACAACTCGGCTGCTAGTCCTCCTTTCATGCAGAATCTTAATGTCCTAGCTCATGTCCAAGGCACCAAAGCCAGCTAAAAAGTCAATAATCGATACCTAAACCTTGAATTGTACTACTTCTTACTGGCTATTACATCAACTTAGAAGCTTCATCTGTGTTCTACTATGGTGCTTTTAGTGTCTCCGCATACTGCAGCACGCGACATAGCTTTGCAGACGATAAGTACAACCGTTTCAGGAGATGATCGGCCAATGTGACGATCTGGCTTTAAGTCGATTCGATAACAAATGACGAAAATGGACGGGTTCCTCAGGTTTTTACTACGTGTGAACACTTTTCACATTCTCCCGTGCAACTCGGCTGCTAGTCCTCCTTTCATGCAGAATCTTAAGGTCCTAGCTCATGTCCAAGGCACCAAAGCCAGCTAAAAAGTCAATAATCGATACTTAAAACTTGAATTGTACTACTCCTTACTGGCAATTACATCAACGTAGATGCTTCATCTGTGATCCACTATTGTGCTTTTAGTGTCTCCGCATACCGCAGCATGCGACATAGCTTTGCAGACGATAAATGTAACCGTTTCAGACAGAAGAGCGGCCAATGTGACGATCTGGCTTTAAGTCCATTCGATAACAAATGACGAAAACGGACGGATTTCTCAGGTTTTTACTACGTATGAACACTTTTCACATTCTCCCGCGCATCGCGGCTACTAGTCCTCCATTCATGCAAAATCTTAAGTACCTAACTCATGTCCAAGGCACCAAAGAAGGGTAAAAAGTCAATAATCGATACCTAAAACTTGACTTGTACTACTTCTTACTGGCTATTACATCAACGTAGATGCTTCATCTGTGATCCACTATGGTGGTTTTAGTGTCTCCGCATACCGCAGCACGCGACATAGCTTTGCAGACGACAAGTACAACCGTTTCAGAGAGAAGAGCGGCCAATGTGACGATCTTGCTTCAAGTCGATTCGATAACAAATGACGAAAACGGACGGATTTCTCAGGTTTTTACTACATATGAACACTTTTCACATTGTCCCATACAACTCGGCTGCTAGTCCTCCTTTCATGCAGAATCTTAAGGTCCTAGCTCATGTCCAAGGCACCAAAGCCAGCAAAAAAGTCAATAATCGATACGTAAATCTTGAATTGTACTACTTCTCACTGGCTATTACATCAACTTAGAAGCTTCATCTGTGTTCTACTATGGTGCTTTTAGTGTCTACGCATACCGCAGCACGCGACATAGCTTTGCAGACGATAAGTACAACCGTTTCAGAGATAAGCGCGGCCAATGTGACGATCTGGCTTTAAGTCGATTCGATAACAAATGACGAAAACGGACGAATTTCTCAGGTATTTACTACATATGAACACTTTTCACATTCTCCCATGCAACTCGGCTGCTTGTCCTCCTTTCATGCAGAATCTTAAGGTCCTAGCTCATGTCGAAATCACCAAAGCCTGCTAAAAAGTCAATAATCGATACCTAAAACTTGAATTGTACTACTTCTTACTGGCTATTACATCAACTTAGAAGCTTCATCTGTGTTCTACTATGGTGCTTTTAGTGTCTCCAAATACCGCAGCACGCGACACAGCTTTGCAGACGATAAATGTAACCGTTTCAGAGAGAAGAGCGGCCAATGTGACGATCTGGCTTTAAGTCGATTCGATAATAAATTACGAAAACGGACGGATTTCTCAGGTTTCTACTACGTATAAACACTTTTCACATTCTCCCGTGCAACGCGTCTACTAGTCCTCCTTTAATGCAGAATCTTAAGGTCCTAGCTCATGTCCAAGGCACCAAAGCCAGCAAATAAGTCAATAATCGATACCTAAAACTTGAATTGTACTACTTCTTACTGGCTATTACATCAACTTAGATGCTTCATCTGTGATCCACTACGGTGCTTTTAGTGTCTCCGCATACCGCAGCATGCGACATAGCTTTGCAGACGAAGAATGTAACCGTTTCAGACAGAAGGGCGGCCAATGTGACGATCTGGCTTTAAGTCGATTCGATAACAAATGACGAAAAGTAACGGATTTCTCACGTTTTTACTACATATAAACACTTTTCACATTCTCCCGTGCAACTCGGCTGCTAGTCCTCCTTTCATGCCGAATCTTAAGGTTCTACCTCATGTCCAAGGCACCAAAGCCAGCTAAAAAGTCAATAATCGATACCTAAAACTTGAATTGTACTACTTCTTACTGGCTATTACATCAACGTAGATGCTTCATCTGTGATCCACTATGGTGCTTTTAGTGTCTCCGCATACCGCAGCATGCGACATAGCTTTGCAGACGATAAATGTAACCGTTTCAGACAGATGAGCGGCCAATGTGACGATCTGACTTTAAGTCGATTCGATAACAAATGACGAAAACGGACGTATTTCTCAGGTTTTTACTACATATGAACACTTTTCACAGTCTCCATCGCATTGCGGCTGCTAGTCCTCCTTTCATGCAAAATCTTAAGTTCCTAGCTCATGTCCAAAGCACCAAAGAAGGGTAAAAAGTCAATAATCGATTCCTAAAATTTGAATTGTACTACTTCTTACTGGCTATTACATCAACTTAGAAGCTTCATCTGTATTCTACTATGGTGCTTTTAGTGTCTCTGCATACCGCAGCAGGCGACATAGCTTTGCAGACGATAAATGTAACCGTTTCAGACAGAAGAACGGCCAATGTGACGATCTGGCTTTAAGTAGATTCGATAACAAATGACGAAAACGGACGGATTTCACAGGTTTTTACTACGTATGAACACTTTTCACATTCTCCCGCGCATCGCGGCTACTAGTCCTCCTTTCATGCAAAATCTTAAGTTCCTAGCCCATGTCCAAGGCACCAAAGAAGGGTAAAAAGTCAATAATCGAAACCTAAAACTTGAATTGTAATACTTCTCTCTGGCTATTACATCAACTTAGAAGCTTCATCTGTGTTCTACTATTGTGCTTTTAGTGTCTCCACATACCGCAGCACGCGACATAGCTTTGCAGACGATAAATGTAACCGTTTCAGACAGAAGGGCGGCCAATGTGACGATCTGGCTTTAAGTCGATTCGATAACAAATGACGAAAAGTAACGGTTTTCTCAGGTTTTTACTACATATGAACACTTTTCACATTCTCCCTTTCAACTCGGCTGCTAGTCCTCCTTTCGTGCAAAATGTTAAGGTCCTAGCTCATGTCCAAGGCACCAAAGCCAGTTAAAAAGTCAATAATCGATAACTAAAACTTGAATTGTACTACTTATTACTGGCTATTACATCAATTTAGAAGCTTCATCTGTGTTCTACAATGGTGCTTTTAGTGTCTCCGCATACCGCAGCACGCGACATAGCTTTGCAGACGATCAGTACAACCGTTTCAGAGAGAAAAGCGGCCAATGTGACTATCTGGCTTTAAGTCGATTTGATAACAAATGACGAAAACGGACGGATTTCTCAGGTTTTTACTACATATGAACACTTTTCACATTCTGCCGTGCAATTCGGCTGCTACTCCTCCTTACATGCAGAGTCTTAAGGTCCTAGTTCATGTCCAAGGCACCAAAGCCAGCTAAAAAGTCATTAATCGATTCATAAAACTTGAATTGTACTACTTCTTACTGGCTATTACATCAACTTAGATGCTTCATCTGTGATCCACTATGGCGCTTTTCGTGTCTCCGCATACCGCAGCATGCGACATAGCTTTGCAGACGAAGAATGTAACCGTTTCAGACAGAAGAGCGGCCAATGTGACGATATGGCTTTAAGTCGATTCGATAACAAATGACGAAAACGGACGGATTTCTCAGGTTTTTACTACATATGAACACATTTCACATTCTCCAGTGCAACGCTACTGCTAGTCCTCCTTCCATACAAAATCTTAAGTTCCTAGCTCCTGTTCAAAGCACCAAAGAAGGGTAAAAAGTTAATAATCGATACCTAAAACTTTAATTGTACTACTTCTTACTGGCTTTTACATCAACTTAGGAGCTTCATCTGTGTTCTACTATGGTGCTTTTAGTGTCTCCGCATACCGCAGCACGCGACATTGCTTTGCAGACAATAAGTACATCCGTTTCAGAGAGAAGAGCGGCCGATGTGACGATCTGACTTTAAGTCGATTCAATAACAAATGACGAATACGGACGGATTTCTCAGGTTTTACTACATACGAACACTTTTCACATTCTCCCACGCATCGCGGCTGCTAGTCCTAGTTTAATCCAAAATCATAAGGTCCTAGCTCACGTCCAAGGCACCAAAGAAGGGTAAAAAGTCAATAATCGATTCCTAAAATTTGAATTGTAGTACTTCTTACTGGCTATTACATCAACTTAGAAGCTTCATCTGTGTTCTACTATGGTGCTTTTAGTGTCTCTGCATACCGCAGCACGCGACATAGCTCTGCAGACGATAAATGTAACCGTTCCAGACAGAACTGCGGCCAATGTGACGACCTGGCATTAGGTCGATTCGATAACAAATGACGAAAACGTTCGGATTTTGTCAGTTTTTTACTACATATGAACACTTTTCGCATTCTCCCATGCAACTCGACTCCTAGTCCTCCTTTCATGCAGAATCTTAAGGTCCTAGCTCATGTCCAAGGCACCAATGCCAACTAAAACGTCAATAATCGATACCTAAAACTTGAATTGTACTACTTCTTACTGGCTATTACATCAACTTTGATGCTTCATCTGTATTCTACTATGGTGCTTTTAGTGTTTACGCAGCACGCGACATAGCTTTGCACACGATAAGTACAACCGTTTCAGAGAGAAGAGCTGCCAATGTGACGATCTGGCTTTAAGTCGATTTGATAACAAATGACGAAAACGGACGGATTTCTCAGTTTTTTATTACAAATGAACACTTTTCACATTCTCCCTCGCATCGCGGCTGCTAGTCCTACTTTCATGCAAAATCTTAAGTTCCTAGCTCATGTCCAAGGCACCAAAGAAGGGTACAAGTTCAATAATCGATACCTAAAACTTGAATTGTACTACTTCTTACTGGCTATTACAACAACTTACAAGCTTCATCTGTGTTCTACTAAAGGGACGGATTTCTCAGGTTTTTACTACAAATGAACACTTTTCACATTCTCCCGTGCAACTCGGCTGCTAGTCCTCCTTTCATGCAAAATGTTAAGGTCCTATCTCATGTCCAATTCACCAAAGCTAGTTAAAAAGTCAATAATCGATAACTAAAACTTGAATTCTACTACATCTTACTGGCTATTACATCAACTTAGAAGCTTCATCTGTGTTCTACTATGGTGCTTTTAGTGTCTCCGCATACCGCAGCACGCGACATAGCTTTGCAGACGATAAATGTAACCGTTTCAGACAGAACTGCGTCCAATGTGACGATCTGGCTTTAAGTCTATTCGATAACAAATGACGAAAACGAACGGATTTCTCAGGTTTTTACTACGTATGAACACTTTTCACTTTCTCCCGTGCAACTCGGCGGCTAGTCCTCCTTTCATGCAGAATCTTAAGGTCCTAGCTCATGTCCAAGGTACCAAAGAAGGGTAAAAAGTCAATAATCGATAACAAAAACTTGAATTGTACCACTTCATACTAGCTATTACATAAACTGAGAAGCTTCATCTGTGTTCTACTATGGTGCTTTTAGTCTCTCTGCATACCGCAGCACGCGACATAGCTTTGCAGACGATAAATGTAACCGTTTCAGACAGAACTGCGGCCAATGTGACGAACTGGCTTTAAGTCGATTCGATAACAAATGTCGAAAACGGACGGATTTCTCAGGTTTTTACTTCATATGAACACTTTTCATATCCTCCAGTGCAACGCTACTGCTAGTCCTCCTTTCATACGAAATCTTAAGTTCCTAGCTCCTGTTCAAAGCACCAAAGAAGGGTAAAAAGTTAATAATCGATACCTAAAACTTGAATTGTACTACTTCTTACTGGCTTTTTACATCAACTTAGGAGCTTCATCTGTGTTCTACTATGGTGCTTTTAGTGTCTCCACATATCGCAGCACGCGACATAGCTTTGCAGACGATAAATGTAACCGTTACAGAGAGAAAAGTGGCCAATGTGACGATCTGGCCTTAAGTCGATTCTATAACAAATGACGAAAACGGACGGATTTCTCAGGTTTTTACTACAAATGAACACTTTTCACATTCTCCCGTGCTACTCGGCTGCTAGTCCTCCTTTCATGCAAAATGTTACGGTCCTACCTCATGTCCAAGGCACCGAAGGCAGTTAAAAAGTCAATAATCGATAACTAAAACTTGAATTGTACTACTTCTTACTGGCTATTACATCAACTTAGAAGCTTCATCTGTGTTCTACTATGGTGCTTTTAGTGTCTCCGCATACCGCAGCACGCGACATAGCTTTGCAGGCGAAAAATGTAACCGTTGCAGACGGAAGAGCGGCCAATGTGACGATCTTGCTTTAAGTCGATTCGATAACAAATGACGAAAACGGACGGATTTCTCAGGTTTTTACTACATATGAACACTTTTCACATTCTCCCGTGCAACGCGGCTGCTAGTCCTCCTTTAATGCAAAATCTTAAGTTCCTAGCTCATGTCTAAGCACCAAAGAAGGGTAAGAAGTCAATAATCGATACCTAAAACTTGAATTGTACTAATTCTTACTGGCTATTACATCAACTTAGAAGCTTCATCTGTGTTCTACTATTGTGCTTTTAGTGTCTCCACATACCGCAGCACGCGATATAGCTTTGCAGACGATAAATGTAACCGTTTCAGACAGAAGAGCGGCCAATGTGACGATCCGGCATTAAGTCGATTCGATAACAAATGACGATAACGGACGGTTTTCTCAGGTTTTTACTACATATGAACACTTTTCACATTCTCCCTGGCAATGCGGCTGCTATTCCTCTTTTCATGCAAAATGTTAAGGTCCTAGCTCATGTCTAAGCACCAACGAAGGGTAAAAAGTCAATAATCGATACCAAAAACTTGAATTGTAATACTTCTTACTGGCTATTACATCAACTTAGAAGCTTCATCTGTGTTCTACTATTGTGCTTTTAGTGTCTCTGCATACCGCATTACGCGACTTAGCTTTGCAGACGATAAGTACAACCCTTTCAGACAGAAGAGCGGCCAATGTGACGATCTGGCTTTAAGTCGATTCGATAACAAATGACGAATACGGACGGATTTCTCAGCTTTATATAACATATGAACACTTTTCACATTCTCCCGTGCAACGCGGCTGCTAATCATCCTTTGATGCAAAATCTTAAGTTCCTAGCTCATGTCCAAGGTACCAAAGAAGGGTAAAAAGTCAATAATCGATAACAGAAACTTGAATTGTACTACTTCATACTGGCTATTACATCAACTTAGAAGCTTCATCTGTGTTCTACTATGGTGCTTTTAGTGTCTCTACATACCGCAGCACGCGACATAGCTTTGCAGACGATAAATGTAACCTTTTCAGACAGAACTGCGGCCAATGTGACGATATGGCTTTAAGTCTATTCGATAACAAACGACGAAAACGGACGGATTTCTCAGGTTTTTAATACGTATGAACACTTTTCACTTACTTCCGTGCAACTCGGCTGCTAGTCCTCCTTTCATGTAGAATCTTAAGGTCCTAGCTCATGTCCAAGGTACCAAA
Source organism: Schistocerca gregaria (assembly GCF_023897955.1). Classification (NCBI taxonomy): domain Eukaryota; kingdom Metazoa; phylum Arthropoda; class Insecta; order Orthoptera; family Acrididae; genus Schistocerca; species Schistocerca gregaria. The sequence goes on along the minus strand of NC_064930.1, from coordinate 120,959,894 downwards.
GAAGGGTAAAAAGTCAATAATCGATAACAAAAACTTGAATTGTATTACTTCATACTAGCTATTACATCAACTTAGAAGCATCATCTGCGTTCTACTATGGTGCTTTTAGTGTCTCTACATACCGCAGCACGCGACATAGCTTTGCAGACGATAAATGTAACCGTTTCAGACAGAACTGCGGTCAATGTGACGATCTGGCTTTAAGTCTATTCGATAACAAATGACGAAAACGAACGGATTTCTCAGGTTTTTACTACATATGAACACTTTTCACATTCTTCAGTGCAACGCTACTGCTAGTCCTCCTTTCATACAAAATCTTAAGTTCCTAGCTCCTGTTCAAAGCACCAAAGATGGGTAAAAAGTTAATAATCGATACATAAAACTAGAATTGTACTACTCCTTACTGGCTTTTACATCAGCTTAGAAGCTTCATCTGTGTTCTACTATGGTGCTTTTTGTGTCTCCGAATACCGCAGCACGCGACATAGCTTTGCAGACGATAAATGTAACCGTTTCAGCGAGAAGAGTAGCCAATGTGACGATCTGGCTTTAAGTCGATTCGATAACAAATGGCGAAAATAAACGGATTTCTCAGGTTTTTACTACATACGAACACTTTTCACATTCTCCCGTGCAACTCGGCTGCAAGTCCACCCTTCTTGCAGAATCATAAGGTCCTAGCTTATGTCCAATGCACCAAAGCCAGCTAAAAAGTCAATAATCGATAGCTAAAACTTGAATTGTACTACTTCTTACTGGCTATTACAACAACTTAGAAGCATCATCTGTGTTCTACTATGGTGCTTTTAGTGTCTCCGCATACCGCAGCACGCGACATAGCTTTGCAGACGATAAGTACAACCGTTTCAGAGAGAAGAGCGGCCAATGTGACGATCTGGCTTTAAGACGATTCGATAACAAATGACGAAAACGGACGGATTTCTCAGGTTTTTACTACATACCAACACTTTTCACTTTCTCCCCTGCAACGCGGCTGCTAGTCCTCCTTTCATGCAGAATCTTAAGGTCCTAGCTCATGCCCAAGGTACCAAAGAAGGGTAAAAAGTCAATAATCGATAACAAAAACTTGAATTGTACTACTTCATACTAGCTATTACATCAACTTAGAAGCTTCATCTATGTTCTACTATGGTACTTTTAGTGTCTCTGCATACCGCAGCACGCGACATAGCTTTGCAGACGATAAATGTAACCGTTTCAGACAGAACTGCGGCCAATGTGACGATCTGGCTTTAAGTCGATTCGATAACAAATGACGAAAACGGAGGGATTTCTCAGGTTTTTACTACATACGAACGCTTTTCACATTCTCACATGCAACGCGGCTGCTAGTCCTCCTTTCATGCAAAATCTTAAGTTCCTAGCTCATGTCCTAGGCACCAAAGAAGGGTAAAAAGTCAATAATCGATACCTAAAACTTGAATTGTACTACTTCATACTGGCTATTACATAAACTTAGAAGCTTCATCTGTGTTCTACTATGGTGCTTTTAGTGTCTCCGCATACTGCAGCACGCGACATAGCTTTGCAGACGATAAGTACAACCGTTTCAGAGAGATGAGCGGCCAATGTGGCGATCTGGCTTTAAGTCGATTCGATAACAAATGACGAAAACGGACGGATTTCTCAGGTTTTTACTACATATGAACACTTTTCAGAGTCTCCAGTGCAACGCTACTGCTTGTCCTCCTTTCATACAAAATCTTAAGTTCCTAGCTCCTGTTCAAAGCACCAAAGAAGGGTAAAAAGTTAATAATCGATACCTAAAACTAGAATTGTACTACTCCTTACTGGCTTTTACATCAGCTTAGAAGCTTCATCTGTGTTCTACTATGGTGCTTTTAGTGTCTCCGCATACCGCAGCACGCGACATAGCTTTGCAGACGATAAGTACAACCGTTTCAGAGGGAAGAGCGGCCAATGTGACGATCTGGCTTTAAGTCGATTCGATAACAAATGACGAAAATGGACGGATTTCTCAGGTTTTTACTACATATGAACACTTTTCACTTTCTCCCGTGCAACTCGGCTGCTAATCCTCCTTTCATGCAAAATGTTAAGTTCCTATCTCATGTCCAAGGCACCAAAGCCAGTTAAAAAGTCAATAATCGATAACTAAAACTTGAATTGTACTACTTCTTACTGGCTATTACATCAACTTAGAAGCTTCATCTGTGTTCTACTATGGTTCTTTTAGTGTCTCCACATACCGCAGCACGTGACATAGCTTTGCAGGCGATAAATGTAACCGTTTCAGACAGAAGAGCGGCCAATGTGACGATCTGGCTTTAAGTCGATTCGATAACAAATGACGAATACGGAAGGATTTCTCAGGTATCACTACATATGAACACTTTTCACATTATCCCGTGCATCGCGGCTGCTAGTCCTCCTTTCGTGCAATATCTTAAGTTCCTAGGTCATGTCCAAGGCACCAAAGATGGGTAAAAAGTCAATAACCGATAACAAAAACTTGAATTGTACTACTTCTTACAGGCTATTACATAAACTTAGAAGCTTCATCTGTGTTCTACTATGGTGCTTTTAGTGTCTCCGCATACCGCAGCACGCGACATAGCTTTGCAGAAGATAAGTACAACCGTTTCAGAGAGATGAGCGGCCAATGTGACGATCTGGCTTTAAGTCGACTCGATAACAAATGACGAAAACGGACGGATTCCTCAGGTTTTTACTACATATGAACACTTTTCACTTTCTCCCGTGCAACTCGGCTGCTAATCCTCCTTTCATGCAAAATGTTAAGTTCCTAGCTCATGTCCAAGGCACCAAAGCCAGTTAAAAAGTCAATAATCGATAATTAAAACTTGAATTGTACTACTTCTTACTGGCTATTACATCAACTTAGAAGCTTCATCTGTGTTCTAATGTGGTGCTTTTAGTGTCTCCACATACCGCAGCACGTGACATAGCTTCGCAGACGATAAATGTAACCGTTTCAGAGAGAAAAGCGGCGAATGTGACGATCTGGCTTTAAGACGATTCGATAACAAATGACGAAAACGGACGGATTTCTCAGGCTTTTACTACATATGAACACTTTTCACATTCTCCCGCGCATCGCGGCTGCTAGTCCTCCTTTCATGCAAAATCTTAAGTTCCTAGCTCATGTCCAAGGCACCAAAGAAGGGTAAAAAGTCAATAATCGATACCTAAAACTTGAATTGTACTACTACTTACAAGCTATTACATCAACTTAGGAGCTTCATCTGTGTTCTACTATGGTGCTTTTAGTGTCTCCGCATACCGCAGCACGTGACATAGCTTTGTACACGATAAGTACAACCGTTTCAGAGAGAAGAGCGGCCAATGTGACGATCTGGCTTTAATCGATTTGATAACAAATGACGAATACGGACGGATTTCTCAGGTATTACTACATATGAACACTTTTCACATTATCCCGTGCATCGCGCCTGCTAGTCCTCCTTTGATGCAATATCATAAGTTCATAGGTCATGTTCAAGGCACCAAAGATGGGTAAAAAGTCAATAATCGATAGTAAAAACTTGAATTGTACTACTTCATACTAGCTATTACATAAACTTAGAAGCTTCATCTGTGTTCTACTATGGTGCTTTTAGTGTCTCCGCATACTGCAGCACGCGACATAGCTTTGCAGACGATAAGTACAACCGTTTCAGAGAGATGAGCGGCCAATGTGGCGATCTGGCTTTAAGTCGATTCGATAACAAATGACGAAAACGGACGGATTTCTCAGGTTTTTACTACATATGAACACTTTTCAGAGTCTCCAGTGCAACGCTACTGCTTGTCCTCCTTTCATACAAAATCTTAAGTTCCTATCTCATGTCCAAGGCACCAAAGCCAGTTAAAAAGTCAATAATCGATAACTAAAACTTGAATTGTATTACTTCATACTAGCTATTACATCAACTTAGAAGCATCATCTGCGTTCTACTATGGTGCTTTTAGTGTCTCTACATACCGCAGCACGCGACATAGCTTTGCAGACGATAAATGTAACCGTTTCAGACAGAACTGCGGTCAATGTGACGATCTGGCTTTAAGTCTATTCGATAACAAATGACGAAAACGAACGGATTTCTCAGGTTTTTACTACATATGAACACTTTTCACATTCTTCAGTGCAACGCTACTGCTAGTCCTCCTTTCATACAAAATCTTAAGTTCCTAGCTCCTGTTCAAAGCACCAAAGATGGGTAAAAAGTTAATAATCGATACATAAAACTAGAATTGTACTACTCCTTACTGGCTTTTACATCAGCTTAGAAGCTTCATCTGTGTTCTACTATGGTGCTTTTTGTGTCTCCGAATACCGCAGCACGCGACATAGCTTTGCAGACGATAAATGTAACCGTTTCAGCGAGAAGAGTAGCCAATGTGACGATCTGGCTTTAAGTCGATTCGATAACAAATGGCGAAAATAAACGGATTTCTCAGGTTTTTACTACATACGAACACTTTTCACATTCTCCCGTGCAACTCGGCTGCAAGTCCACCCTTCTTGCAGAATCATAAGGTCCTAGCTTATGTCCAATGCACCAAAGCCAGCTAAAAAGTCAATAATCGATAGCTAAAACTTGAATTGTACTACTTCTTACTGGCTATTACAACAACTTAGAAGCATCATCTGTGTTCTACTATGGTGCTTTTAGTGTCTCCGCATACCGCAGCACGCGACATAGCTTTGCAGACGATAAGTACAACCGTTTCAGAGAGAAGAGCGGCCAATGTGACGATCTGGCTTTAAGACGATTCGATAACAAATGACGAAAACGGACGGATTTCTCAGGTTTTTACTACATACCAACACTTTTCACTTTCTCCCCTGCAACGCGGCTGCTAGTCCTCCTTTCATGCAGAATCTTAAGGTCCTAGCTCATGCCCAAGGTACCAAAGAAGGGTAAAAAGTCAATAATCGATAACAAAAACTTGAATTGTACTACTTCATACTAGCTATTACATCAACTTAGAAGCTTCATCTATGTTCTACTATGGTACTTTTAGTGTCTCTGCATACCGCAGCACGCGACATAGCTTTGCAGACGATAAATGTAACCGTTTCAGACAGAACTGCGGCCAATGTGACGATCTGGCTTTAAGTCGATTCGATAACAAATGACGAAAACGGAGGGATTTCTCAGGTTTTTACTACATACGAACGCTTTTCACATTCTCACATGCAACGCGGCTGCTAGTCCTCCTTTCATGCAAAATCTTAAGTTCCTAGCTCATGTCCTAGGCACCAAAGAAGGGTAAAAAGTCAATAATCGATACCTAAAACTTGAATTGTACTACTTCATACTGGCTATTACATAAACTTAGAAGCTTCATCTGTGTTCTACTATGGTGCTTTTAGTGTCTCCGCATACTGCAGCACGCGACATAGCTTTGCAGACGATAAGTACAACCGTTTCAGAGAGATGAGCGGCCAATGTGGCGATCTGGCTTTAAGTCGATTCGATAACAAATGACGAAAACGGACGGATTTCTCAGGTTTTTACTACATATGAACACTTTTCAGAGTCTCCAGTGCAACGCTACTGCTTGTCCTCCTTTCATACAAAATCTTAAGTTCCTAGCTCCTGTTCAAAGCACGAAAGAAGGGTAAAAAGTTAATAATCGATACCTAAAACTAGAATTGTACTACTCCTTACTGGCTTTTACATCAGCTTAGAAGCTTCATCTGTGTTCTACTATGGTGCTTTTAGTGTCTCCGCATACCGCAGCACGCGACATAGCTTTGCAGACGATAAGTACAACCGTTTCAGAGGGAAGAGCGGCCAATGTGACGATCTGGCTTTAAGTCGATTCGATAACAAATGACGAAAATGGACGGATTTCTCAGGTTTTTACTACATATGAACACTTTTCACTTTCTCCCGTGCAACTCGGCTGCTAATCCTCCTTTCATGCAAAATGTTAAGTTCCTATCTCATGTCCAAGGCACCAAAGCCAGTTAAAAAGTCAATAATCGATAACTAAAACTTGAATTGTACTACTTCTTACTGGCTATTACATCAACTTAGAAGCTTCATCTGTGTTCTACTATGGTTCTTTTAGTGTCTCCACATACCGCAGCACGTGACATAGCTTTGCAGGCGATAAATGTAACCGTTTCAGACAGAAGAGCGGCCAATGTGACGATCTGGCTTTAAGTCGATTCGATAACAAATGACGAATACGGAAGGATTTCTCAGGTATCACTACATATGAACACTTTTCACATTATCCCGTGCATCGCGGCTGCTAGTCCTCCTTTCGTGCAATATCTTAAGATCCTAGGTCATGTCCAAGGCACCAAAGATGGGTAAAAAGTCAATAACCGATAACAAAAACTTGAATTGTACTACTTCTTACTGGCTATTACATAAACTTAGAAGCTTCATCTGTGTTCTACTATGGTGCTTTTAGTGTCTCCGCATACCGCAGCACGCGACATAGCTTTGCAGAAGATAAGTACAACCGTTTCAGAGAGATGAGCGGCCAATGTGACGATCTGGCTTTAAGTCGACTCGATAACAAATGACGAAAACGGACGGATTTCTCAGGTTTTTACTACATATGAACACTTTTCACTTTCTCCCGTGCAACTCGGCTGCTAATCCTCCTTTCATGCAAAATGTTAAGTTCCTAGCTCATGTCCAAGGCACCAAAGCCAGTTAAAAAGTCAATAATCGATACCTAAAACTTGAATTGTACTACTTCTTACTGTCTATTACATCAACTTAGATGCTTCATCTGTGTTCTACTATGGTGCTTTTAGTGTCTCCGCATACCGCAACAAGCGACATAGCTTTGCAGACGATAAGTACAACCGTTTCAGTGAGAAGAGCGGCCAATTTGACGATCTTTCTTTAAGTCGATTCGATAACAAATGACGAAAATGGACGGATTTCTCAGGTTTTTACTACATATGAACACTTTTCACATTCTCCCGCGCATCGCGGCTGCTAGTCCTCCTTTCATGCAAAATCTTAAGTTCCTAGCTCATCTCCAAGGCACCAAAGCCAGTTAAAAAGTCAATAATCGATAATTAAAACTTGAATTGTACTACTTCTTACTGGCTATTACATCAACTTAGAAGCTTCATCTGTGTTCTAATGTGGTGCTTTTAGTGTCTCCACATACCGCAGCACGTGACATAGCTTCGCAGACGATAAATGTAACCGTTTCAGAGAGAAAAGCGGCGAATGTGACGATCTGGCTTTAAGACGATTCGATAACAAATGACGAAAACGGACGGATTTCTCAGGCTTTTACTACATATGAACACTTTTCACATTCTCCCGCGCATCGCGGCTGCTAGTCCTCCTTTCATGCAAAATCTTAAGTTCCTAGCTCATGTCCAAGGCACCAAAGAAGGGTAAAAAGTCAATAATCGATACCTAAAACTTGAATTGTACTACTACTTACAAGCTATTACATCAACTTAGGAGCTTCATCTGTGTTCTACTATGGTGCTTTTAGTGTCTCCGCATACCGCAGCACGTGACATAGCTTTGTACACGATAAGTACAACCGTTTCAGAGAGAAGAGCGGCCAATGTGACGATCTGGCTTTAATCGATTTGATAACAAATGACGAATACGGACGGATTTCTCAGGTATTACTACATATGAACACTTTTCACATTATCCCGTGCATCGCGCCTGCTAGTCCTCCTTTCATGCAATATCATAAGTTCATAGGTCATGTTCAAGGCACCAAAGATGGGTAAAAAGTCAATAATCGATAGTAAAAACTTGAATTGTACTACTTCATACTAGCTATTACATCACCTTAGAAGCTTCATCTGTGTTCTACTATGGTGCTATTAGTGTCTCCACATACCGCAGCATGCGACATAGCTTTGCGAACGATAAGTACAACCGTTTCAGAGAGAAGAGCGGCCAATGTGACGATCTGGCTTTAAGTCGATTCGGTAACAAATGACGAAAACCTACGGATTTCTCAAGTTTTTGCTACGTATGAACACTTTTCACATTCTCCCATGCAACTCGGCTGCTAGTCCTCATTTCATGCAGAATCATCAGGTCCTAGCTCATGTCCAAGGCACCAAAGCCAGCTAAAATTCAATAATCGATACCAAAACTTGAATTGTACTACTTCTTACTGTCTATTACATCAACTTAGATGCTTCATCTGTGTTCTACTATGGTGCTTTTAGTGTCTCCGCATACCGCAACAAGCGACATAGCTTTGCAGACGATAAGTACAACCGTTTCAGAGAGAAGAGCGGCCAATTTGACGATCTTTCTTTAAGTCGATTCGATAACAAATGACGAAAATGGACGGATTTCTCAGGTTTTTACTACATATGAACACTTTTCACATTCTCCCGCGCATCGCGGCTGCTAGTCCTCCTTTCATGCAAAATCTTAAGTTCCTAGCTCATGTCCAAGGCACCAAAGAAGGGTAAAAAGTCAATAATCGATACCTAAAACTTGAATTGTACTACTACTTACAAGCTATTACATCAACTTAGGAGCTTCATCTGTGTTCTACTATGGTGCTTTTAGTGTCTCCGCATACCGCAGCACGTGACATAGCTTTGTACACGATAAGTACAACCGTTTCAGAGAGAAGAGCGGCCAATGTGACGATCTGGCTTTAAGTCGATTCGATAACAAATGACGAAAACGGACGGATTTCTCAGGTTTTTACTACATACCAACACTTTTCACTTTCTCCCCTGCAACGCGGCTGCTAGTCCTCCTTTCATGCAGAATCTTAAGGTCCTAGCTCATGCCCAAGGTACCAAAGAAGGGTAAAAAGTCAATAATCGATAACAAAAACTTCAATTGTACTACTTCATACTAGCTATTACATCAACTTAGAAGCTTCATCTGTGTTCTACTATGGTACTTTTAGTGTCTCTGCATACCGCAGCACGCGACATAGCTTTGCAGACGATAAATGTAACCGTTTCAGACAGAACTGCGGCCAGTGTGACGATCTGGCTTTAAGTCGATTCGATAACAAATGACGAAAACGGAAGGATTTCTCAGGTTTTTACTACATACGAACGCTTTTCACATTCTCACATGCAACGCGGCTGCTAGTCCTCCTTTCATGCAAAATCTTAAGTTCCTAGCTCATGTCCTAGGCACCAAAGAAGGGTAAAAAGTCAATAATCGATACCTAAAACTTGAATTGTACTACTTCATACTGGCTATTACATAAACTTAGAAGCTTCATCTGTGTTCTACTATGGTGCTTTTAGTGTCTCCGCATACTGCAGCACTCGACATAGCTTTGCAGACGATAAGTACAACCGTTTCAGAGAGATGAGCGGCCAATGTGACGATCTGGCTTTAAGTCGATTCGATAACAAATGACGAAAACGGACGGATTTCTCAGGTTTTTACTACATATGAACACTTTTCAGAGTCTCCAGTGCAACGCTACTGCTTGTCCTCCTTTCATACAAAATCTTAAGTTCCTAGCTCCTGTTCAAAGCACCAAAGAAGGGTAAAAAGTCAATAATCGATACCTAAAACTTGAATTGTACTACTACTTACAAGCTATTACATCAACTTAGGAGCTTCATCTGTGTTCTACTATGGTGCTTTTAGTGTCTCCGCATACCGCAGCACGTGACATAGCTTTGTACACGATAAGTACAACCGTTTCAGAGAGAAGAGCGGCCAATGTGACGATCTGGCTTTAATCGATTTGATAACAAATGACGAATACGGACGGATTTCTCAGGTATTACTACATATGAACACTTTTCACATTATCCCGTGCATCGCGCCTGCTAGTCCTCCTTTCATGCAATATCATAAGTTCATAGGTCATGTTCAAGGCACCAAAGATGGGTAAAAAGTCAATAATCGATAGTAAAAACTTGAATTGTACTACTTCATACTAGCTATTACATCAACTTAGAAGCTTCATCTGTGTTCTACTATGGTGCTATTAGTGTCTCCACATACCGCAGCATGCGACATAGCTTTGCGGACGATAAGTACAACCGTTTCAGAGAGAAGAGCGGCCAATGTGACGATCTGGCTTTAAGTCGATTCGGTAACAAATGACGAAAACCTACGGATTTCTCAAGTTTTTGCTACGTATGAACACTTTTCACATTCTCCCATGCAACTCGGCTTCTAGTCCTCATTTCATGCAGAATCATCAGGTCCTAGCTCATGTCCAAGGCACCAAAGCCAGCTAAAATTCAATAATCGATACCAAAACTTGAATTGTACTACTTCTTACTGTCTATTACATCAACTTAGATGCTTCATCTGTGTTCTACTATGGTGCTTTTAGTGTCTCCGCATACCGCAACAAGCGACATAGCTTTGCAGACGATAAGTACAACCGTTTCAGAGAGAAGAGCGGCCAATTTGACGATCTTTCTTTAAGTCGATTCGATAACAAATGACGAAAATGGACGGATTTCTCAGGTTTTTACTACATATGAACACTTTTCACATTCTCCCGCGCATCGCGGCTGCTAGTCCTCCTTTCATGCAAAATCTTAAGTTCCTAGCTCATCTCCAAGGCACCAAAGCCAGTTAAAAAGTCAATAATCGATAATTAAAACTTGAATTGTACTACTTCTTACTGGCTATTACATCAACTTAGAAGCTTCATCTGTGTTCTAATGTGGTGCTTTTAGTGTCTCCACATACCGCAGCACGTGACATAGCTTTGCAGACGATAAATGTAACCGTTTCAGAGAGAAAAGCGGCCAATGTGACGATCTGACTTTAAGTCGATTCGATAACAAATGACGAAAACGGACGGATTTCTCAGGCTTTTACTACATATGAACACTTTTCACATTCTCCCGCGCATCGCGGCTGCTAGTCCTCCTTTCATGCAAAATCTTAAGTTCCTAGCTCATGTCCAAGGCACCAAAGAAGGGTAAAAAGTCAATAATCGATACCTAAAACTTGAATTGTACTACTACTTACAAGCTATTTCATCAACTTAGGAGCTTCATCTGTGTTCTACTATGGTGCTTTTAGTGTCTCCGCATACCGCAGCACGTGACATAGCTTTGTACACGATAAGTACAACCGTTTCAGAGAGAAGAGCGGCCAATGTGACGATCTGGCTTTAATCGATTTGATAACAAATGACGAATACGGACGGATTTCTCAGGTATTACTACATATGAACACTTTTCACATTATCCCGTGCATCGCGCCTGCTAGTCCTCCTTTCATGCAATATCATAAGTTCATAGGTCATGTTCAAGGCACCAAAGATGGGTAAAAAGTCAATAATCGATAGTAAAAACTTGAATTGTACTACTTCATACTAGCTATTACATCAACTTAGAAGCTTCATCTGTGTTCTACATCTACATCTACATGACTACTCTGCAATTCACATTTAAGTGCTTGGCAGAGGGTTCATCGAACCACAATCATACTATCTCTCTACTATTCCACTCCCGAACAGCGAGCGGGAAAAACGAACACCTAAACCTTTCTGTTCGAGCTCTGATTTCTCTTATTTTATTTTGATGATCATTCCTACCTATGTAGGTTGGGCTCAACAAAATATTTTCGCATTCGGAAGAGAAAGTTGGTGACTGAAATTTCGTAAAAAGGTCTCGCCGCGACGAAAAACGTCTATGCTGTAATGACTTCCATCCCAACTCGTGTATCATATCTGCCACACTCTCTCCCCTATAACGCGATAATACAAAACGAGCTGCCCTTCTTTGCACCCTCTCGATGTCCTCCGTCAATCCCACCTGGTAAGGATCCCACACCGCGCAGCAATATTCTAACAGAGGACGAACGAGTGTAGTGTAAGCTGTCTCTTTAGTGGACTTGTTGCATCTTCTAAGTGTCCTGCCAATGAAACGCAACCTTTGGCTCGCCTTCCCGAAGATATTATCTATGTGGTCCTTCCACCTGAAGTTGTTTGTAATTTTAACACCCAGGTACTTAGTTGAATTGACAGCCTTGAGAATTGTACTATTTATCGAGTAATCGAATTCCAACGGATTTCTTTTGGAACTCATGTGGATCATCTCACACTTTTCGTTATTTAGCGTCAACTGCCACCTGACACACCATACAGCAATCTTTTCTAAATCGCTTTGCAGCTGATACTGGTCTTCGGATGACTTTACTAGACGGTAAATTACAGCATCATCTGCGAACAACCTAAGAGAACTGCTCAGATTGTCACCCAGGTCATTTATATAGATCAGGAACAGTAGAGGTCCCAGGACGCTTCCTTGGGGAACACCTGATATCACTTCAGTTTTACTCGATGATTTGCCGTCTATTACTACGAACTGTGACCTTCCTGACAGGAAATCACGAATCCAGTCGCACAACTGAGACGATACCCCATAGCTCCGCAGCTTGATTAGAAGTCGCTTGTGAGGAACGGTGTCAAAAGCTTTCCGGAAATCTAGAAATACGGAATCAACTTGAGATCCCCTGTCGATAGCGGCCATTACTTCGTGCGAATAAAGAGCTAGCTGCGTTGCACAAGAGCGATGTTTTCTGAAGCCATGCTGATTACGTGTCAATAGATCGTTCCCTTCGAGGTGATTCATAATGTTTGAATACAGTATATGCTCCAAAACCCTACTGCAAACCGACGTCAATGATATAGGTCTGTAGTTAAATGGATTACTCCTACTACCCTTCTTGAACACTGGTGCGACCTGCGCAATTTTCCAATCTGTAGGTACAGATCTATCGGTGAGCGAGCGGTTGTATATGAGTGCTAAGTAGGGAGCTATAGTATCAGCGTAATCTGAAAGGAACCTAATCGGTATACAATCTGGACCTGAAGACTTGCCCGTATCAAGCGATTTGAGTTGCTTCGCAACCCCTAAGGTATCTACTTCTAAGAAACTCATGCTAGCAGATGTTCGTGTTTCAAATTCTGGAATATTCCATTCGTCTTCCCTGGTGAAGGAATTTCGGAAAACTGCGTTCAATAACTCCGCTTTAGCGGCGCAGTCGTCGATAACAGTACCATCGGCACTGCGCAGCGAAGGTATTGACTGCGTCTTGCCGCTTGTGTACTTTACATACGACCAGAATTTCTTCGGATTTTCTACCAAATTTCGAGACAATGTTTCGTTGTGGAACCTATTAAAGGCATCTCGCATCGAAGTACGTGCCAAATTTCGCGCGTCTGTAAATTTTAGCCCATCTTCAGGATTTCGCGTTCTTCTGAACTTCGCATGCTTTTTCCGTTGCCTCTGCAACAGCGTTCGGACCTTTTTTGTGTACCACGGGGGATCCGTTCCATCTCTTACCAATTTATGAGGTATGAATATCTCAATTGCTGTTGCTACTATATCTTTGAATTTGAGCCACATCTCGTCTACATTCGCATAGTCAGTTCGGAAGGAATGGAAATTGTCTTTTAGGAAGGCTTCTAGTGGTACTTTATCCGCTTTTTTAAATAAAATTATTTTGCGTTTGTTTCTGATGGATTTGGAAGAAATGGTATTGAGCCTAGCTACAACGACCTTGTGATCACTAATCCCTGTATCAGTCATGATGCTCTCTATCAGCTCTGGATTGTTTGTGGCCAAGAGGTCAAGTGTGTTTTCGCAACCATTTACAATTCGCGTGGGTTCGTGGACTAACTGCTCGAAATAATTTTCGGAGAATGCATTTAGGACAATCTCGGAAGACGTTTTGTGCCTACCACCGGTTTTGAACAAGTATTTTTGCCAACATACCGAGGGTAGGTTGAAGTCCCCACCAACTATAACCGTATGAGTGGGGTATTTATTTGTTACGAGACTCAAACTTTCTCTGAACTGTTCCGCAACTGTATCATCGGAGTCTGGGGGTCGGTAGAAGGAGCCAATTATTAACTTAATTCGGCTGTTAAGTATAACCTCCACCCACACCAATTCGCACAGAGTATCTACTTCGACTTCACTACAAGATAAACCACTACTGACAGACACCAACACTCCACCACCAATTCTGCCTAATCTATCTTTCCTGAACACCGTCTGAGACTTCGTAAAAATTTCTGCAGAACTTATTTCAGGCTTTAGCCAGCTTTCTGTACCTATAACGATATCAGCTTCTGTGCTTTCTATTAGCGCTTGAAGCTCAGGGACTTTTCCAGCGCAACTACAACAATTTACAACTATAATTCCGACTGTTCCTTGATCCAAGCACGTCCTGTAATTGCCAAGCACCCTTTGACATTGCAGCCCATCCCGCACTTTCCCGAGGCCTTCTAACCTAAAAAACCGCCCAGTCCACGCCACACAGCCTCCGCTACCCGTGTAGCCGCCAGCTGAGTGTAGTGAACTCCTGACCTATTCAGCGGAACCCGAAACCCCACCACCCTATGGCGCAAGTCAAGGAATCTGCAGCCAATACGGTCGCAAAACCGTCTGAGCCTCTGATTCAGACCCTCCACCCGGCTCTGCACCAAAGGTCCGCAGTCGGTTCTGTCAACGATGCTGCAGATGGTGAGCTCTGCCTTCATCTCGTAAGCAAGACCGGCAGCCTTCACCAAATCAGATAGCCGCTGGAATCCAGAGAGAATTTCCTCAGATCCAAAGCGACACACGTCATTAGTGCCGACATGTGCCACCACCTGCAGCTGGCTGCACCCTGTGCTCTTCATGGCATCCGGAAGGACCCTTTCGACATCAGGAATGACTCCTCCCGGGATGCACACGGAGTGCACACTGGATTTCTTCCCCTCCTTAGCCGCCATATCCCTAAGGGGCCCCATTACGCGCCTAACATTGGAGCTCCCAACTACCAGTAAGCCCAACCTCTGCGATTGCCCGGACCTTGAAGGCTGAGAATGATCCTCTGAAACAGGGCAGGCAGCTGCATCTGGCTCAGCCAGAGACAGTGCCTGAAACCGGTTTGTCAGACGCACCGGGGAGGCTTTCTGGTCAGCTTCCGGGGACGCCTTTCGCTGCCTGCCACGCCTTGGAACGACCTCCCAATCAACCACAGGCGAGGGCTCAGCCCCACTGCGGGCAGCAACCGGGGCAACCACAGCGGCAGACCGATCTGGGGACAGACGGGATGAGGTTGACATCCCCGTGATACCCGAGTCCGGCTCCCCACAGTGGTGCCCATTGGCAACAGCCTCAAGCTGCGCGACCGAAGTCAGCGCCGATTGCAGCTGTGAGCGAAGGGATGCCAAGTCAGCCCTCATCCGAACACAGCAATCGCAGTCCCTGTCCATTCTAATCGATGTTTAACAACAGTTACTGAAACACGAGTCGGTGCCTAGATAACGCTATGGTGCTATTAGTGTCTCCACATACCGCAGCATGCGACATAGCTTTGCGGACGATAAGTACAACCTTTTCAGAGAGAAGAGCGGCCAATGTGACGATCTGGCTTTAAGTCGATTCGGTAACAAATGACGAAAACCTACGTATTTCTCAAGTTTTTGCTACGTATGAACACTTTTCACATTCTCCCATGCAACTCGGTTGCTAGTCCTCATTTCATGCAGAATCATCAGGTCCTAGCTCATGTCCAAGGCACCAAAGCCAGCTAAAATTCAATAATCGATACCAAAACTTGAATTGCACTACTTCTTACTGTCTATTACATCAACTTAGATGCTTCATCTGTGTTCTACTATGGTGCTATTAGTGTCTCCGCATACCGCAACAAGCGACATAGCTTTGCAGACGATAAGTACAACCGTTTCAGAGAGAAGAGCGGCCAATTTGACGATCTTTCTTTAAGTCGATTCGATAACAAATGACGAAAATGGACGGATTTCTCAGGTTTTTACTACATATGAACACTTTTCACATTCTCCCGCGCATCGCGGCTGCTAGTCCTCCTTTCACGCAAAATCTTAAGTTCCTAGCTCATCTCCAAGGCACCAAAGCCAGTTAAAAAGTCAATAATCGATAATTAAAACTTGAATTGTACTACTTCTTACTGGCTATTACATAAACTTAGAAGCTTCATCTGTGTTCTAATGTGGTGCTTTTAGTGTCTCCACATACCGCAGCACGTGACATAGCTTTGCAGACGATAAATGTAACCGTTTCAGAGAGAAAAGCGGCCAATGTGACGATCTGGCTTTAAGTCGATTCGATAACAAATGACGAAAACGGACGGATTTCTCAGGCTTTTACTACATATGAACACTTTTCACATTCTCCCGCGCATCGCGGCTGCTAGTCCTCCTTTCATGCAAAATCTTAAGTTCCTAGCTCATGTCCAAGGCACCAAAGAAGGGTAAAAAGTCAATAATCGATACCTAAAACTTGAATTGTACTACTACTTACAAGCTATTACATCATCTTAGGAGCTTCATCTGTGTTCTACTATGGTGCTTTTAGTGTCTCCGCATACCGCAGCACGTGACATAGCTTTGTACACGATAAGTACAACCGTTTCAGAGAGAAGAGCGGCCAATGTGACGATCTGGCTTTAATCGATTTGATAACAAATGACGAATACGGACGGATTTCTCAGGTATTACTACATATGAACACTTTTCACATTATCCCGTGCATCGCGCCTGCTAGTCCTCCTTTCATGCAATATCATAAGTTCATAGGTCATGTTCAAGGCACCAAAGATGGGTAAAAAGGCAATAATCGATAGTAAAAACTTGAATTGTACTACTTCATACTAGCTATTACATCAACTTAGAAGCTTCATCTGTGTTCTACTATGGTGCTATTAGTGTCTCCACATACCGCAGCATGCGACATAGCTTTGCGGACGATAAGTACAACCGTTTCAGAGAGAAGAGCGGCCAATGTGACGATCTGGCTTTAAGTCGATTCGGTAACAAATGACGAAAACCTACGGATTTCTCAAGTTTTTACTACGTATGAACACTTTTCACATTCTCCCATGCAACTCGGCTGCTAGTCCTCATTTCATGCAGAATCATCAGGTCCTAGCTCATGTCCAAGGCTCCAAAGCCAGCTAAAAAGTCAATAATCGTTACCTAAAACTTGAATTGTTCTACTTCTCACTCGCTATTACATCAACTTAGAAGCTTCACCTGTGTTCTACTATGGTGCTTTTAGTGTCTCCGTATACCGCAACAAGCGACATAGCTTTGCAGACGATAAGTATAACCGTTTCAGAGAGAAGAGCGGCCAATTTGACGATCTTTCTTTAAGTCGATTCGATAACAAATGACGAAAATGGACGGATTTCTCAGGTCTTTACTACATATGAACACTTTTCACATTCTCCCGCGCATCGCGGCTGCTAGTCCTCCTTTCACGCAAAATCTTAAGTTCCTAGCTCATCTTCAAGGCACCAAAGCCAGTTAAAAAGTCAATAATCGATACCTAAAACTTGAATTGTACTACTTCTTACTGGCTATTACATCAACTTAGAAGCTTCATCTGTGTTCTAATGTGGTGCTTTTAGTGTCTCCACATACCGCAGCACGTGACATAGCTTCGCAGACGATAAATGTAACCGTTTCAGAGAGAAAAGCGGCCTATGTGACGATCTGGCTTTAAGTCGATTCGATAACAAATGACGAATACGGACAGATTACTCAGGTTTTATTACATACGAACACTTTTCCCATTCTCCCGTGCAACGCGGCTGCTAGGCCTCCTTTCATGCAAAATCTTAAATTCCTAGCTCATGTCCAAGGCACCAAAGAAGGGTAAAAAGTCAAGAATCGATACCTAAAACTTGAATTGCACTATTTCTTACTGGCTATCACATCAACTTAGAAGCTCATCTGTGTTCTACTATGGTGCTTTTAGTGTCTCCACATACCGCAGCACGCGACACAGCCATGCAGACGATAAATGTAACCGTATCAGAGAGAAGAGCGGCCAATGTGACGATCTGGGTTTAAGTCGATTCGATAACAAATGACGAAAATGGACGGATTTCTCAGGTGTTTACTACGTATGGACACCTCATCACACTCTCCCATGCAACTCGGCTGCTAGTCCTCCTTTCATGCAGAATCTTAAGGTCCTAGCTCATGTCCAAGGCACCAAAGCCAGCAAAAAAGTCAATAATCGATAACTAAAATTTGAATTGTACTACTTCTTACTGGCTATTACATCAATATAGAAGCTTCATCTGTGTTCTACTATGGTGCTTTTAGTGTCTCCGGATACCGCAGCACGCGACATAGCTTTTCAGACGATAAATGTAACTGTTTCAAACAGAACTGCGGCCAATGTGACGATCTGGCTTTAAATCGATTCGATAACAAATGACGAAAACGGACGGATTTCTCAGGTTTTTACTACATATGATCACTTTTCAGATTATCCCACGCAACGCGGCTGCTAGTCCTCCTTTCATGCCAAATCTTAAGTTCCTAGCTCATGTCCAAGGCACCAAAGCCAGCTAAAAAGTCAATAATCGATACCTAAAACTTGAATTGTACTACTTCTTACTAGTTATTACATCAACTTAGAAGCTTCATCTGTGTTCTACTATGGTGCTTTTAGTGTCTCCACATACCGAAGCCCGCGACATAGCTTTAGAGACGATAAGTACAACCATTTCAGAGGGAAGAGCGGCAATGTGACGATCTGGCTTTAAGTCGATTCGATAACAAATGACGAAAACGGACGGATTTCTCAGGTTTTTACTACATATGAATACGTTTCACATTGTCCCTAGCAACGCGGCAGCTAGTCCTCCATTTATGCAAAATCGTAAGATCCTAGCTCATGTCCAAGGCACCAAAGCCGGCTATAAAGGCAATAATCGATAACCGAAACTTGATTGGTACTGCTTCTTACTGGCTATTACA